>NC_081861.1:3790200-4073512 GCF_963259705.1 Myotis daubentonii | reverse complement strand
CCACCAAAAAAAAAAATAAAAATGAGAAGGTGGCTGCTGAGATGGGAAAGGGCGCCTTCAAGTATGCCTGGTTCTTGAAAGCTGAATGTGAGTGTGGTATTACCACTGCTATCTCCTGTGGAAATTGGAGACCAGCAAGTATTATGTGACCATCACTGATGCCCCCAGGACACAGAGACTTCATCAAAAACATGATTACAGGTGCATCTGAGGCAGACTGTGCTGCCCTGATTGTTGCTGCTGGTGTTGCTGAATTTGAAGCAGGTATCTCCAAGAATGGGCAGACCCATGAGCATGCCCTTCTGGCCTATACACTGGGTGTGAAACCACTGATTGTTGGTGTTAACAAAATGGATTCCACTGAACCACCCTACAGCCTGAAGAGATGAGGAAATTGTTAAAGAAGTCAGCACCTACATTAAGAAAATTGGCTAAAAGCCTGACATAGTAGCATTTGTGCCAATTTCTGGTTGGAATGTGACAACACTAACATGCCTTGGTTCAAGGGATGGAAAGTCACCTGTGAAGATGGCAAGGTCACTGGAGCCACGCTGCCTGAAGCTCTGGATTGCATCCTGCCACCAACCCGTCCAATCGACAAGCCCTGTGTCTGCCTCTCCAGGATTTCTACAAAACTGGTGGTACTGGTACTGTTCCTGTGGGCTGAGTGGAGACTGGTCCTCAAACCCAGCATGGTGGTCACCTCTGCTCCAGTCAAAGTTTCAACGGAAGTAAACAAAGTCTGCTGAGATGCACCATGTAGTTCTGAGTGACGCTCTTCCTGGGGACCATGTGGGCTTCAATGCCAAGAACGTGTCTGTCAAAGACGGTCATCATGGCAATGTGACTGGTGACACAAAAACGACCCACCAATGGAAGAGCTGGCTTCACGACTTTGATCATTATCCTGAGCCATCCAGGCCAAATCAGTGCCGGATGTACACCTGTGCTGGATTGTCATCAAGCTCACAGAGCTTGTAAACTCGCTGAGCAGAAGAAGACTGATCATCGTTCTGGGTAAAAGCTTATACTGCCATCGTCTATGGTTCCTGGCAAGCCCATTTGTGTTGGGAGTTTCTCTGACTACCCTCCTCTGGGTCATTTTTGCTGTTTGTGACATGAGACAGTTGCTCTGGGTGTCATCAAAGCAATGGATAAGAAGGTAGCTGGAGCTGGCAAAGTCACCATGTCTGCCCAGAAAGCTCAGAAGGCTAAATGAATATTATCCCCCCAGACCGTCACCCTAGTCTTAACCAGTGGTGGAAGAACTTGTCTCAATTGGCCATTTAAGTTTAACAGCAAAAGACTGGTTAATGATTACAATGCATTGTAAAACCTTCAGAAGGAAAGGAGAATGTTTTGTGGAGTGTGTGTGTGGCAGTTTTTAAAACCAGTACTTTTTAATGGAAACAACTTGATCAAAAATCTGTCACAGAATTTTGAGACCCATTAAAACAAAGTTTAATTAGAAAATAAATAAATAGTTCTTACAAGTTAAATGAATTTGGGTGCTTATCCTCTGAAAAATAAAAGTATTTCAGCAATATTAGATGGCATTATATCTGACATCACAATTTGCACAATAAACCAAAATTAAGTAATCCAAATTAATCCTGGTACGTAGAATGTGATGGAATGAGGATGTCATAATAGTTACATGAACAACCATGGCTCTTTCTACAAATTTTCAATTTTTACTAGAATGCATTCTTGTATCTTTAGTGTAATTTAAAAAAAATTTTAATCCTTCTAGGTTGAAATGGAGATATTCCCCAAGTTGCAATATCCTTCCATCCACAGGGTTTCCATTGCCATTGGGAACCCCTTGGGAACCTCCACTACCAGGCAAAGCTTGTATTCTACTCAATACCTAATTCCACACACACAGTACAGTGGGCATTCAACAAATATTTGCTAAACTGATTTGCATCTGGAAATGTGAGGAATAAAAATGACAAACATGTGGCCACTTATAAAATCTATAATCTGGGAAGACTCTAATTTTGAATGAGGCAAATTATTACTGAGTGATAACAATGTACTCAATAATTACAAAGGCATACACAGAATCTTGGAAGAGAGCAAGGCAAACATAACATACTGCCAGTGGTGTAGGAGTTATTAAAGCCTACAACAGGCAGGACCCAAGCCAGAATCAATTATTCCTGGATTTCTAGCCATCTATAATAATAAAAGCATAATATGCTAATTAGACTGGACATCCTTCTGGACGTCCTTCCGGATGTCCTGGACGAAACCAAGGCTGCGAGGGCCAAGACAGCCGCCACAGTTGCCTCAGGCCAAGGCAAGCCGCCTCGGCTGCAAGGGCTGAGCCCCTTGCACAAATTTCATGCATTGGGCCTCTAGTAAAATCATAATATTCTAAGGGGGTGGGAAAAAGAAAAATAGGGGGAAAGCTAACTTGTATTGAGTTTTATGGGCCTTGCACTGCGTTAGACATTTATGTAGATTAAAACTTATTTTAGGACTCATGTTTCAGCTCTAACAGGTGAAGCACTGGGAAACCATCACTCCCACCCTTCCAAGAGAAAAGCTAGACAAACTTCTTGGACCTATCAGAGAACTGAGGCCACAGGGCCAACCATCATCTTCATACTGAAGAGCCAGGT
Organism: Myotis daubentonii; assembly: GCF_963259705.1. Taxonomy (NCBI): domain Eukaryota; kingdom Metazoa; phylum Chordata; class Mammalia; order Chiroptera; family Vespertilionidae; genus Myotis; species Myotis daubentonii. The sequence continues at coordinate 4,070,882 of NC_081861.1, read as the reverse complement.
GCCTGCACACATGATCTGAACATGTAAATTGGTAGGAAGATTAAACTAGAAATTCTGATAAATTACTAAAGGCCAAAGTATAGGATATCATGAGAGTAATAAGCTCCTGGAATTCACACCAAGGGTGGTATTTCCATCTTCTTACAAATTTTTCCTACAGGAAGCCCACCAGTTTCATACAGGGAGGATGGGGAAAATCCCAGGGAAAGCTTTCACTGTTAGCTGGTTGGTTGAGGGAAACAGCAACCATTTGTGAAATCCACTCCAGACCCCTTTCCTTTATCTCCAGTACAAAACAAAAGGCTTAATCTGTAGGGGGAATTGCTTACAATTCGTGGTTTGAGGACACTGGTGTCCTCACTGCAGCAAGGGAAAAGGAACAGAGGGGTAAAAAAAGCTCACCCCTGGAGGAGGGGCAGGAAATCTTGCAAACTAAGGACACAATCAAGATCCAGGTTCCAGTACTTGCCTAAGTCTTAGGTTTAATAAAAAAAATCAAAAAACCCCTTAGTCCTCCACCAACCACCACCTGGCAAATCAGCTACATAGTTAGCAGCAGTAAAATACACGTGGGAGGACTATATGAGACAATTCCTGGGGAGCAGCACAAAGGAAAAACCCAAGGCCAAGCAGGAGGCATAAAGAAGGTATCACTAGGAATCAGAAATCTCTGGTGCCCACAGCAAAAACAAACAGCAAACACAAGCCAATTCCTGCCTAGATTAATTCAAGTTCCCACACTAAAGGCCTAGTAAAAAGAAACCTATATTCTCCAAAAATACCAATCATTTACCTAAGTATTTCCTGCCTCTATGTTCAGCTTTCAACGTAACTTAGGAAGCACTATAAAAGCAAGAAACTATCCCAAGTGACAAAGTAATCATCAGATCCAGACTAAGTATGACACAGATGTTGGGGCTATCAGAAATGAGATTTAAAATTATGATTAATACTAGAGGCCCAGTAGATGAAATATGTGCATGGGGGTGGTCCCTCTGCCCAGCCTGCACCCTCTCCAATCTGGGATCCCTCTCACAATCCGGAAGCACTGGCTCCTAACCGCTCACCTGCCTGCCTGCCTGATCGCCCCAAATGCTCTCCCTGACGGCCTGATACACGGAACTGTTCTACCCTGCTGACCTGATCCCGCTAACTGCTCTTCCCTGCCAGTCTGATCCCCCTAAATGCCTATCTGCTCTCCCCTCCTGACCTGAGCCCTTCAACTGCCTATCTATTCTCCTCTCCTGGCCGGATCCCCCTAAGTGCCTATCTGCTCTCCCCTCCTGGCCTGATACCCATAACTGCTCTCTAAAACTGGCTTGATCCCCCTAACTGGGTAACTGCTCTCCCCTCCTGGCCTGATCTCCCCCAACTGCCTATCTGCTCTCCCCTCCTGGCCGGATCCCCCTAAGTGCCTATCTGCTCTCCCCTCCTGGCCGGATCCCCCTAAGTGCCTATCTGCTCTCCCTTCCTGGCCTGATACCCCTAACTGCTCTCTAAAACTGGCCTGATCCCCCTAACTGGGTAACTGCTCTCCCTTCCTGGCCTGATCCCCCAACTGCCTATCTGCTCTCCCTTCCTGGCCTGATACCCCTAACTGCTCTCTAAAACTGGCCTGATCCCCCTAACTGGGTAACTGCTCTCCCTTCCTGGCCGGATCCCCCTAAGTGCCTATCTGCTCTCCCCTCCTGGCCTGATCCCCCTGCTATGGGCTCTCCCCTCCTGGTCTAAACCGCTTAACAGCTAACTGCTTTCCCCAACTGGCATGATCCCCCTTAACACCCTCCCCTCCTGGCCTGATCCCCCTAATTGCCAATCTGCGCTCCCCTCCTGGACTGATTCCCCTAACTGCTCTCCCCTCCTAAACTGATCCCAACTGCTCTCCCCTCCAGGCCAGATCCCCTTGCCTTCTGTTCTATCCTCCAGGCCCGATTCCACTAACTGCCTATCTGTGCTCCCCTCCGGGCCTGAACCCCTTAACTGTCTAGCTGCTCTCCCCTACTGACCTGATCCCCCTAACCGCCTATCAGCCCTCCCCTCCTGGCGTGATACCACTAACTGCCTATCTGCTCTCCCCTCCTGGCCTGATCCCCCTAAAAGCCTATCAGCTCTCCTCTCCTGGCCTGATCCCCCTAACTGCTAATCTCCGCTCCTCTCCTGGCCTAATCCCCCAATTGCCTATCTGCTCTCCCCTCCTGGCCTGATCCCCCTAACTGCGAACCTGCTCTACCCTCCTGGCCTGAACCCCTTTACTGTTTAACTGCTCTGCCCTATTGGCCTGATCCCCCAAACTGCCCTCCCCTCCCGGCCTGATCCTACTACCTTCGTAACTGCTCTCCCATCCTGGCCTGATCCCCTTGCTTATCAGCTCTCCCATCTTAGCTTGAACCCCTTAACTGCTAACTGCTTTCCCCTACTGGCCTGATCCCCCTAATGGCCCTCCACTTCTGGCCTGAACCCCCTAACTGCTCTCCCCTTCGGCCTGATCCTCCTAACAGCTCTCCCCTCCTGACCTGATCCCCGTAACTGCTCTCCTCTCCTGACCTGATCCCCCTAACTACTCTCCCTTCCTGGACAGATCCCCCTAATTGCCTTCTGCTCTCCCCTCCTGGCCTGATCCCCCTAACTGTTTATCTGTGCTCCCCTCCTGGCCTGATCCCCCTAACTGCCCTCCCCTCCTGTCCTGATCCCCCTAACTGCTCTCCCCTCCTGGCCTGATCCCCATAATTGCCTAACTGCTCTCCCCTACTGGCCTGATCCCTCTAACTTCCTATCTGCTCTCCCCTACTGGCCTGATCCCTCTAACTTCCTACCTGCTCTCTCCTCCTGGTCTGAACCCCCTAACCGCCTATCTGTACTCCCCTCCTGGCCTGATTCCCCTAACTGCCTAACTGCGCTCCCCTCCTGGCCTGATTCCCCTAACTGCCCATCTGCACTTCCCTCCTGGCCTGATCCCCCTAAATACTGTCCCTTCCTGTACTGATCCCCCTAACTGCTTACCTGCTCTCCCCTCCAGGCCTGATCCCCTGTCTATTAGCTCTCCCCTCCTGGCCTGATCCCCCTAACTGCCCTCCACTTCTGGCCTGAACCTCCTAACTGCTCTCCCCTCCTGGCCTGATCCCCATAATTGCCTAACTGCTCTCCCCTACTAGCCTGATCCCCCTAACTACCTAATTGCTCTCCCCTCCTGGCCTGATCCCCCTAACTGCTTAACTGCTCTCCCCTCCAGGCCTGATCCCCTGCCTATTAGCTCTCCCCTCCTGGCCTGAACCCCTTAACTGACTAACTACTCTCCACTCCTGACCTGATCCCAACAGCCCTCCCCTCCTGGCCAGATCCCCCTAACTGCCTTTTGCTCTCCCCTCCTGCCTGATTCCCCTAAGTGCCTATCTGCTCTCCCCTCCTGGACTGATCCCCCTAACAGCTCCCCCATTCTGGCTTGATCCCCCAACTGTTCCCCCCTTCTGGCCTGATCTCCCTAACTGCCTAACTGCTCTCCCCTCCAGGCCTAATTCCACTCACTACCCAATTGCTCTCCCCTCTTGCCTGATCCCCCTACCTACCTAACTGCTCTCCCCTCCTGTCTGATCCCCCTGCCTTCTGCTCTCCCCTCCTGCCTGATATCCTCCTAAGTGCCTATCTGCTCTCCCCTCCTGACCTGATCCCCACAACAGCCCTCCCCTCCTGGCCAGATCCCCCTAACTGCCTTTTGCTCTCCCCTCCTGCCTGATCCCCTAACTGCCTATCTGCTCTCCCCTCCTGGACTGATCCCCCTAACAGCTCCCCCATTCTGGCTTGATTCCCCTAACTGTTCCCCCCTTCTGGTCTGATCTCCCTAACTGCCTAACTGCTCTCCCCTCCAGGCCTAATTCCATTAACTACCCAATTGCTCTCCCGTCTTGCCTGATCCCCCTACCTACCTATCTGATCTCCCCTCCTGCCTGATCCCCCTGCCTTCTGCTCTCCCCTCCTGCCTGATATCCTCCTAACTGCCTATCTGCTCTCCCCTCCTGGCCTGATCCCACTAACTGCCTAATTGCTCTCCCTGCCTGGTCCCCCTAACAGCTCTCCCATTCTGGCCTGATCTCCATAACTGTTCCCCTCTCCTGGCCTGAACCCCTTAACTGCCTAACTGTTCTGCCCTACTGGCCTGACACCCAAATTGCTCTCCCCTCCTGGCCTGATCTTCCTAACTGCATAACTGCTCTCCCCTCCTGGCCTGAACCCCTTAAATGCTAACTGCTTTCCCCTACTGGCCTGATCCCCCTAACTTCCCTCCACTTCTGGCCTGAACCCCCTAACTGCTCTACCCTCTAGACTGATCCCTCTAACTGCTCTACACTCCTGACCTGATCCCCCTAACTGCCTTCTGCTCGTCCCCCCTGGCCTGATCCCCCTAACTGCCTATCTCTGCTTCCCTCCTAGCCTGATCACCCTAACTGCCTTCTGCTTGCCCTTCCTGGCCTGATCCCCCTGCCTGTTCGTGCTCCCTCCTGGCCTGATCCTCCTAACTGCCTATCTGCTCTCCCTCCTGGCCTGATCCCCCTAACTGCCAATCTGTTCTCCCCTCCTGGCCTGATGCCCCTAATTGCCTAAGTGCTTCCCCTCCTGCCTGATCCCCTAACGGCGTACCTGCTCTCCCCTCCCGGCCTGAACCCCTTAAATGACTAACTGTTCTCCCCTCCTGCCTGATACCCTCCTAACTACCTAACTGCTCTCCCCTCCTGCCTGATCCCCCTAACTGCCTATCTGCTCTTCCCTCCTGGCCTGATCCCCCTAACTGCCTAACTGCTCTCCTTTCCTGCCTGATCCCCTAACTGCATACCTGCTCTCCCCTCCTGGCCTGATCCCCCTGCCTATTATCTCTCCCCTCCTGGCCTGAACCCCTTAACTGCCTAACTACTCTGCCCTTCTGGCCTGATCCCCCAAACTGCCCTCCTCTCCTGGCAGGAACCTCTTAACTGCCTATCTGCTCTCCCCTCCTGGCCTGATCCCCCTAACTGCTCTCCCCTCTGGCCTGATCCCCCTAACTGCCTATCTGTGCTGCCCTCCTGGCCTGATCACCCTAACTGCCTTCTGTTCGCCCCTCCTGGCCTGATCCCCCTAACTGCCTATCTGGGCTGCCCTCCTGGCCTGATCCCACTAAGTGTCTATCTGCTCTCCCCTCCTGGCCTGATTCCCCTAGTGGCCTCACTGCTCTCCCCTCCTAAACTGACCCCTCTGCCTATCAGCTCTCCTCTACTGAACCCCTTAACTGCCTATCTGCTCTCCCCTCCTGGCCTGATCCCACTAACTGCCCTCCCTTCCTGGCTGGATTCCCCCTAACTGTTCTCCCCTCCTGGCCTGACCTCCCTAACTGCCTATCTGCTCTCCCCTCTTGGTCTGATCCCCCTAACTGCTATCTCCTGCCAGCCTGATTTACCGAACTGCTCTCCCCTCCTGACCTGATTCCCTTAACTTCTTGTCTGCTCTCCACTCCTGGCCTGATCCTCCCTAACTACCTAACTGCTCTCCCCTCCTGGCCCGATACCCCTAACTTCCTGTGTTCCCTTCCTGGACTAATCGTCCTAACTGCTTATCTGCTCTCCCCTCCTGGCCTGCTCCCCTTAACTGCCTATCTGCTATACCATCCTGGCCTGATCTCCCTAACTGTCACCCTTTCCCTTCTCCCTTTTCCCACGGCGCCATCCTTCTCACCTTCTCCCTTCTTGCACAGTGCTGGCCTTCTCCCTTCTCCCATGGCGCTGCCTTCTCCCTTCTGCCTTCTCCTGTGGTGCCTTCTCCCATGGCCTCTGCAAAAGGGACCTGGCGCTGGACCGGCCTTCACAGCTGCGGCTGCAGGCCCTCAACCATTGCAGCCGCTGTGGCTTTTTCTGGAAGGACATCCGGAAGACATCTGCCCTAATTAGCATATTACCCTTTTATTAGTATAGATCAGTATAGATGTTAAAGGCTAATGGAAAAAGTAGACAAATGCAAATCCAGATGGTCAATTTCAAAGAGACAGAAACTATAAGAAGGAATCAAGTGGAAATGCTAGAAATAAAAAACACAGAAAAAGCCCTGGTCGGGTGGCTTAGCTGGCTTGGAGAATCATCCCATACACCAAAAGGCTGCAGGTTTGATTCCTGGTCAGGGCACATTTCTAGGTTGCTGATTCGATCCTCAGTTGGGATGTGTACCGGAGGCAACCAATCAATGTTTCTCTCTCACATCCATGTTTCTCTCTTCCTTTTAAAGAAAACACCACAGGAAAAAAGAACAAAAAACACATGCTAAACAGCAGACTTGACACAGCCAAGAAAAGAATCAGTGAACACAAAGATCAAGTTTATTGATCAGGTCAATAAAAATTAAAACAAAAAAAGACAAAAGAGTGAAAATAAATAGAACACAGCATACAAGAACTGTGGGACAATATCCAACAGTATAACATACTTGTAATTGGAATCCCAGAAGGAGAAGGGGGAAAAATGGGGCATAAGAATTATATAAAGAAATAATGGCTAAGAACTTTCTAAGATTAGTCACAGACAACAAACCATAGATACAAGAAGCTCAGAGAACACCAAGCAGGATAAACATGGAAAAAATTTAAAAAGCCACACATGGCTGGTGCGGCTCAGTTGGTTGAGTGCTGTCCATGCACCAAAAGGTTCCTTTCCTGGTCAACACATGACTGAGTTGTAGGCTCCATCTCCAGTAGGGGGCGTGCAGGAGGCAGCCAATCAATGATTCTCTCTCATCATTGATGTTTCTCTCTCTCTCTCTCTCTCTCTCTCTCTCTCTCTCTCTCTCTCTCTCTCTCTCTCTCCCTGAAATCAATAAAGACATATTTTTAAAATAAAAGAAAACATTTAAAATTTTTTATAAAGCCACACCTAGGTAAAGATGGACCTTGAAGTCAGCCAGAGGAAAAAAGACATGTTAACTATAGAGGAACAAGGATAAGAATTACAGCAGTAATGACCTCCCCCCAATTTTTCACAATGACTCTGGGCTTGACCACAGAAGCACTCCTGTGCTCTGACTGATGGGCAAATATCAAATGTGACACAGAGGACACTTCCGAAGTGCTTGGGCACTGACGCTTCCTCTCACTTGCTACTCTTTGTGCCTCTGAGACCACCATGCTAACAAGTCCAGACTAGCGAGCTGGAGGCGAGACCATTTGCAGGGAGACAAGCCATCCCAGCTTAGGGCCTCCTAGACGAGTGGTCGGCAAACTGCGGCTCGCGAGTCACATGCGGCTCTTTGGCCCCTTGTGTGTGGCTCTTCCACAAAATACCGACTTCTGAGCATGAGCCACGAAGTTTTAATCGCATTGTACATGCGCGCCCGCACGTGGTATTTTGTGGAAGAGCCACACTCAAGGGGCCAAAGAGCCGCATCTGGCTCGCAAGCTGCAGTTTGCCGACCACTGTCCTAAACCAACCAGCCTGCCAACCACCTGATCACCCGCACCCAAATCTAACTGACACAGGCTATCTCAAAGTAAATATATTTGTGGTCCAATACACATGGAAAGGGGAAAAGCACACTGGTTTTCCCCATGAAGTGTGGTCTGCACGTAAGAAGTAGCTTCAAACAGAAAAACCTACAGTACCTGGATTAGAATACACAAATATGTAAGTATTGAAAAATGCCCAAGTCTTCCCAGATTCTCACAAATGTGCTGTCTGTCATCACAGATGGCACATACCAAAAAAACAAAAAACACAAAAAAATTACCATTTAGCCACTGAAGCATCTTTATCATGATATATTTAAACCAAAGTCTTATACTCAACAATTCCATTTCTAACACTGAACAACTCAGGTTTCCAGCAATTACTCTTTCTCCCAATTACACCCCCTCCCCACGGCCATTTGACAAGGCTTGGTGAAAGCTGAAAGAGCTCCCTTAAGGCAGTCTAAAAAGCATCAGATATGAGACTAGTTAAACCTCCTTCTAAAAGCAGTCTGCAGGACCAGCTTCTTCAAGCAACACAGCAACTTTTTAACTGTGCTAATGGTGGGCAGTTAAGATCTATATATTGGGTTAGAAACATCACAGAGTGGGACACTGAAAGGGAAATGAGTTTCTTAAGCCAGTTTTGTTTAGGCCTCGCTACTTTTTGGGAACACACACACACACACACACACCCGGTTTTGCTCAGTGGATAGAGCATCGGCCTGTGGACCAAAGGGTCCCAGGTTTGATTCCAGTCAAGGGCATGTACCTTGGTTGCAGGATCCTCCCCAGCCCCGGCCCTGGTTGAGGCTCATGCAGGAGGCAACCAATCAATGTGTTTCTCTCACATCAGTGTTTCTGTCTTTCCCCTCTCTCTAAAATAAATGGAAAAATTATCCTCCGTTGAGGATTCTCTCTCTCTCTCTCTCTCTCTCTCTCTCTCTCTCTCTCTCTCTCACACACACACACACACACACACACACACACACACACACACACACACACACGGTTTAAGAAAAAGTGAAAAACACCTTCCAGCAGCTTCCCATTGTCCTTGGAATAAAACACAAGCTCCTTAATAAGGTCCCATAAGGCCCTGTAAATCTTTCCCTGCCTACCTCAGACCTCATCTCTCTTTCCCCAGGTCCTAGCCAAACCTCTGAGGATCCTTTCCACATCTCTCTCCCACCTCAGTGCCCTCACAACACCTGCTGTTCCCGCTGCCTGGCAATCCATTCTCTCTGACTTGTACTCTGCTTATTCCTGCTCATCCTATGGCCCCAGGGCACCTTGCTGGTCTGTCTCCCTTACAGAAGCATTCTTCCTCTTACTTGCTGTGTGACCTTGGGCAAGTTACCATTTTTTGTTAATCCTCACCTCAGGATATTTTTTCCATTGCTTTTTAGAGAAAGTGTTGGGGGAAGAGAGGGAGAGGGAGAAAGGAGAGAGAAACACTGATGTGAGAGAGACACATCGATTGGTTGCCTCCCACAAGCGCTCCTACGGGGGTGGGGATTGAACCTGCAACCGAGCTATGTCCCCTTGCCAGGGAATCATACCAGTGACCCTTCAATGTGCTAGCCAACCCTCTAACCACTGAACGACACTGGCCAGTGCTGGGAAAGTTACTTTTGCTTCATCTCTCTGAGACTCACACCTTACAAAGATTTCCTAAGTTAAGCATTTAGCACAGTGCTCAGCATACAGGAAATGGTTAACAAATCATCACTACTGGTACTGTTATTATCCCATACGGTAATCTCCATCATAGCACTTAGTACAATTAGTAATTATTTATTTGTAGAAAAAAATAGAAACACCCCCTTGAATCCCACCTTACTACCGAATACCTTTCATGCTATTTCCCCACATACTGCATTTTTGGAGGGGAAGATGAAATTAGTGTTTACAGAGCAACTGCTACCTCAATTAATTAGTACCTTGGAGATGCGGTTTGGCAGGTGAAGAAACTGAGGCCAAGATCAAGCGGTAGGTTAGAGTCCAAATTGGCCTGACCCCATAGTCTGTGCTGGCTGCATGACACCAAAGGCTTCCCTAACTCATGAACCTTGTCATCTAAGAGCAGCAAGCCTCAGATAAGATGGATGTTCACATTCACATACATCCCAAACTACTTGAGGTATGTACTCTTCAGGTCCTTAACCAGCCAGTGTTCCAATCAACCCCCTGCCCCCAATGCCTTCCTCTTCAGAATACTCTTTCTCCGACTGTGATGATAATTTTTCTTATTTCCTTTCCACTGGATGTTGAGCTCTTAAGGGAATTAATATCTTTCCCCTCTTGTACCCCTAGCAAATAGGAGACACTCAATATATGTTTACTGACTGAATTAATTAAAATGTTGGAGAATATTATGGCTGCAAAGTTGGGGTGTGGTGGAATGGATTTTCATAACAATACTAGAGGCCCGGTGCATGGGATTCACGCACTGGTTGGGGGTGTGGCCTGCGGGGATCCGCCCACTGTCAGAGCACTGCTCATCCTGGTCAGCCGAGCAGTGCTCCCACTGTGGGAGCACACTGACCACCAGAGGGCAGCTCCTGCATTGAGCATCTGCCTCCTGGCGGTCAGTGCACATCACAGTGACTGGTCGACTGATAGTTCTGCCGTTCCATCACTGGGCTTTTATTATACAGGACTAGAGGCCCGATGCTTGAAATTTGTGCAAGGGTAGGCTTTCCTTCCCCCGGCTGCCGGCACCAGCTTCCCTCTGGCACATGAGACCTGGGCTTCCTTCTGGAACCCGGGACCCAGGCTTCCCTCTGGCCACCGGCAGGCACCTGGGACCCAGGCTTCCCTCTGGCCACCAGCAGGCACCCAGGACCCGGGCTTCCCTCTGGCCGCCAGCAGGCACCCAGGACCCGGGCTTCCCTCGGGCCACCAGCAGGCACCCGGGACCCGGGCTTCCCTCGGGCCGCCAGCAGGCACCTGGGACCCAGGCTTCCCTTGCAGCCCTGGCTTCGTCCAGGTCATCCGGTCTAATTAGTATATTACACTTTTATTATTCTAGAGGCCCAGTGCACGAAATTCATGCACGAGGGTGGGGGGGGGTCCCTCAGCCCGGCCTGCACCCTCTCCAATCTGGGACCCCTCTGGGGATGTCCATCCCTCTAGCAATATGGGACCACTGGCTCCTAACCACTCGCCTGCCTGCCTGCCTGATTACCCCTAACCGCCTCTGCCTCGGCCCCCAGCCTAAACTGCAATCTGGCCTCCCTCTGCCGGAGGCAACCTGGCCAATCAGGGGAAGGCGCCACCCCCATCACCCTGCTGCTGCTGCCACTGGCAGCCACCTTGGCTGCCTGAGCCTCAGGCTGGCCCTCGCAGCAGCAGTCACCATCCAGGGCTTGCCTGAGCCTCGGGCCAGCCCTCCCAGTGGCAGCCACCATCAGAGGCTTGCCTGAGCCTCAAGCAGCCGCTGCGGCTTTGTCCGGAAGGATGTCCGCCCTAATTAGCATATTACCCTTTTATTAGTAGATAGGATTACAGTTTGGCATAGTTAAAACAAACTTGACATGAATGATGGCAAAAATAGTTTATCTTAACCACTTTACCATGGAATGATTTCTATATCCAGCACCAGAGATTCCATGTGACTTACAAACGTGTGTCTTATGGCCGTGGGTAGATTTCACTCTATCTCTGGGCACTACATCACCACCAATGTTCTTCTGTACCCTGTGGCTGCACGTCAGCCATCCCTCATGACAGGATGCCCTTGACAAGTATCAGTCTCTCAGTGGTTACCCTTGAATTGTTCATAAAAAGAAACAGAAAGAGCAAATGATAAAGCAAGTGGGAACAAACTGTTAATAACTGGTGACCTTGGCTGAAGGGAATACAAGAGTTCTTTGTACTATTCTTGCAACTTTTTGGTAATTATAATATTACAGCAAAATAAAAAGTTTTTAAAATTTTAAAAAGGATATTAATTTTCCCTGGAGATTCTAACACATAAGGGCTAAGGTACTGGCCATGCTGGTACCACATTCTCTTGTCAGCTATTCCAAAACCACACTCTAGACTTGGGTTTCCTTGCCTATCAGCCAATATCAAGGGTCGAGGAGCTCCTTGGGTAGCAGGGCTCAGCCATGGCTTCTGGATTGTGACAGATGAAATTATTACCTGCTTGAAGTGTATTAATGAATGCATTGGTACCTCCTATTGGTCAAAGCCTCAGTACTATTTCCCCACGCTAGGCCCATACTTTCTTCAGTTGACTGCCCTTTTCCCAAACTTAGCTATGGGGTCATGCATTCTCCCTGGGACCCTTCTTTCTCCCTGTTCCCCAAGAGAAGCACGGACACAGTTCTGATGGTAAGAGCTTTGCTGCTGTTGTCTATGGAGAGACCTACAGGGAGGAGGCAAAAAGAACCATGAGAGAATCACAAAGAATCCAGAAAACAGCAAACTCAAAGCAGTAGTTACTTGGTCTGTAATGACCACTCGCTAGCACTCGTTTATTCTTCACTTCTACCCACTCACGCATCCCAGATCCTCCCCACCCCACAAGCCAGAATGCTTCAGCTTTCCCAGGCACTTTAACTGGAACAACAGGTAGAAACTTGTAAACCATTCAAGTGTCCTGTTAGCCATTTTAGGAGACTGCCAGATGGGTTTCATCCACCACCTACCCCTTGCCTATAAGGTGAGGTGAGTAAAGGTCATATGTAAGCCAGTATATGATCTCTACCTTCCTCCGTTCCTGTTTTGTGTAAGCTCCATGATGAGGGAGATGAGGTTATGTCCAAAGATAATGTTCAACCTCTGTCCCTGATCAGGGCTTATAAGCGCCCCCTGTATGTCTTCGCAATCACCTGATGCCTTCTGCCTCCCCAACTTCCCCCCATAAGGTTATCTAGCTCTAGCCAGATGTCCAAGTACTGGGGGAAAGGGAGAAAGGCTTTGTGTAGCTTACGGGAGAAATGGACTGCTATCGATGGCTATTGGAACAAAAGGGAGGGAAAAGACAAGAATGATCAAAGAAGAGGATTATTCCCAACCCATGAACCTTCAGCATCCTTTGTTCTTTAACTTCTGTTAACACTTACATCTCAACTTTGATGAGAGACCTGTACCATCACTTGTCCTACTCCTAGAACCTCTACAGGCCACAGGGTGGGGCACAGGTGCCCCCTAAGTTGCTCCCAAGTTACTTTGGGCTCCCAGTTGATCACAAATACTTCATGAAGCAGTGGGAAGCCCATAACCACTTTCCCTTACCTCTGAACAAGCTTCACAGGCTCCTACAGGTGAGAAGGCCGTGGGTTACCAAGATGGCTCTCAAGAGCTGGAGGCAGAAAGTGAGGATTCTAGAACATACCTGCGTCATTGAGTGTTCTGGAATTTTCTGAACACAGTAGCAAGGAGCTGTTACAAGGCAATAATATTGGGTTAAGAGCTTTTTTCTAGCAAATAAAAGTGTAGAGAAGTTTTTCAAAAAAGGTGGAAATTATGGTAGCTCACACTGAGAAGCCCTTCCCAAAGATCTCATGTAATCCCTTCATCCCTTGAAGAGAGGAATCATCCTTTTACACTTCAAGTATTGAAACTCAGAGCTCACTTTAAATGAAAGAAAAAATGTTAGGAAGGTAGAATACTTCTGGGATAAACAAAAAAGAATAAAACATCTATTTCCACTTATCTGGAGAGAAGTTATATGATGCGTTAAAAGCATGAGAGCCACACTATTCAAAGGGCACAGATCCACATCCCCATTGTTTACAGATGTTATGAAAGTATTAAATTAAATAAAAACACAATGCTTTGTTCAGGCCGACTCCTTCCTCACCCCCCTTTCCCCCAGGCTAACAAGAAGTGATTGCAAGGAAGGTATTTCAGAGAACAACTCTGGGAGAGTGGATCCTGGGTTGCTTAAAGTAAGCCAAGATGTTGTACAACCAGTCTTTACCTAAAGTATTTTAGAGTTTACAGAGAAGCAGACAGTTATCTTTTTCAGGTTGAATACAGGGAATGAGGTCGCCTTTCCCTCCAGGTCACTGGAATCACCATCAACACGGTTTTGATTTCTTATACAATTAGACTGCGGAAGGGAGGGGGCGCCGGGACCTCCTCCTTAGCTTTACAGTTAAATGGAACTCACATCAAAAAATAAATAAATCTCGCGCACATCTGAGACCATGGATTTCCTTGAAACTCTGGAAAGTCAGAGAAGTGGCCAAACAAGTTTCTTGCCAAATGCCTAGAAGGTACGTATGTCTCCGGGCTACACGATGATCCCAACTTTGAAACATGCCTTCACATACCACCATTTCGGTCACTCACTCGAGATCCCGCCCTCCTCCCCTAATAACATCGCAGGTTGCCCTCTGCAATTTAAAGCCCGACTCCTTCGAAGCAACGGCTCTGCAAAGCGAGAGAAAAAGATTAAAGGAAGGCGTTCTTCCCTCCCTCTGCCCCCCCCCCCATCGATTGCCCCACAGCGAGGGAATAAAACCAACTCGATTGCGGGAGAAAAGTTAACTTTGCTATGCCCGGCGGTGGGAAAATTCCCCCCAGAAGCCTCGCCAAGCCGTCCCCGCGTTTCCCACCCTCCGGACCGCCCGGCGCTCGGTGGCCGCCGCGGCCCGGGCTCAGCATCCCCGAACAATAACGCGAGGGGGAGGGAAAGTTCGCCAGCCCGCGGAGCGCCCGGCTCACCAGGGGCCCCGCCGCTGCCCGCACCGCCCGGACCCCCGCCCGGGCACTCGGTGCTTCCAGCAGCCCCACATCGAAGCAGCCGGGGGTGCGTCCCCGCTCCCCGGAGCATCCGGCCCCGGGCAGCCCGCACGGCAGGTCCTCCCGCCGCGGGTCGGACCCCGTGCAGCCCCTCGAGGCAGAGGGCAAGGGAGCGAGGGGGCGTCGGGAGTCGGCACCGGAGGGAGCCCCTGCAACAGTTATGGCGCTCCACGCCCCGACGGTGGCTGCGGCGAGCCCGGGTGCCCGCTCCCGGCCCCCGCGGGGCACCCCCGGCCACTTCACCTCCGCCAGCACCCGCTCTCCGTCCCCCGGCGCCCGGGACGCTGCGCCTCCCGCCGCCCGCGGGGCTCCCCGGGGCCGCCCCTCCGGTGCCCACCGGGCGCGCCGCTCCCAGCCCGCTCGCGCCGCGTCCGTCCGGCGGCAGAGCCCCTACCTTCGCGCAGCCGGTCGCTGCTGCCTCCGGGCTCCACGCTCGCGCCCGGCGGAGTGCCGGCGAGTCTGGGAGGAGTGGTTACCGCCCCCCGAACTGCTCGCTTTCTTCTCTCTCCTCCCTCGCACCTGCCCCCTAACCTCCTCCCCTCCCCCCGCCCCCCGCCCCCCGCCCCGCCGGCCGCGCCGCTGGGGCCGCCCCCCGGCGCCGCAGCCCCCGCCCCCCGGCCCTCGCCCGCCTGGCCGCTCAGGCCTCCGCGCCGGGCAGGCGTGTGGGGCGGCGGCAGCGCGGCGGCCGCCCGAGCCGCGCGGAGCACTATTGTATTCCTGACACTGAGCGCTCCCACGCTCCGCCTCTTCCCCTTCCTTCCTCCCCCTGGCGCGCCCCCCCACTCCCACCGCCGGCCGCGCTCGCCTTACCCGACTGGCTCCCCGCCGGCCGCCAGCCGCGCGCGCTTCTGGCGGGCTGGGCGCCGGCGGCAGCACCAGCGCCTCGAGGCCCCGCCCACCCCGTGCGCCCGCACCGCCGCCGCTCCAGGTGGGTTTCGCTGCGCGGAGGCTGCTGCCCCGAGTGCCCCGAGTGCGTCGGCTGGGTCCCAACGCAGACTAAGCTCTTCGTGACCCCTTTCCACTCCAAAGTTCTGGAGGTGGACCCTCCGGTAGAAAACTCGTCGGCCACTATTGATTGAAATTGTTTGCGCTGGGCTTACCTATAGTGATAAAGCCCAGGTGGCTCTGAACCGAAGACGCGCGTTCCTTTGCCAGCGCACATGGTGTATGCGAGGTTGCCTGGCTTTTCTGTGTGTGTGTCCGCTCGGTTAGGCTACGGCCCCCAGTGATTCCAGCAAACATGAATCTACGTGTTGCTGTGAAGATACTCCGTTGTAAGGAAAGCTCCAGCTCGATTGATTGAAAGGGAGGGAGATGATCGTGGGTCATCTTGGATGGGCCCCCGAAGATTTTGGATTTGCTTAGCGTGCCTCACAATTTTGTAAGCCACTATCTTCCAATGAAAATGAATAAATTATATAGGTAGGTAGATAATAGATAAAATGTCCTATTGGTCTGCTTCTCTAGGGGAATCCTGACTCATACAGATGCTTTTAAGCAAAACCCCCTCTTTTATTTACCTATCTGGATTTGGCTCTGTACCATGTGCAATTACCATGAACTCATATTGTCATTTTCATTTACATTTCTCGGCTAAACACAAGTGTAGGCTCTCTCTTTTTTTTTTAAACATATTTTTATTGATTTTTTACAGAAAGGAAGGGAGAGAGATAGAGAGTCAGAAACATCGATGAGAGAGAAACATCGATCAGCCGCCTCCTGCACATCCCCCACCGGGGATGTGCCCGCAACCCAGGTACATGCCCTTGACCGGAATCGAACCTGGGACCTTTCAGTCCGCAGGCCGACGCTCTATCCACTGAGCCAAACCGGTTTCGGCAAGTGTAGGCTCTCTTATATTTCGAATGTTTTACATCTTAAACATGTAGTTCTATTTTATGATATGCAAATGTGTGAGTTCGAAAACATTCATAGTCCTTAAGACCTACCTCATTTTATGATACTTCCTTTGAAATAATTATAGATTCACAGGCTCTATAAAAATATTACAGAGCAGTCCCATATACCCTTCACCCAGTTTCCCCCAATGGTAATATCTTACATAACCAAGATAGTGACTTTAATACAATCCACAGACCTTATTCAGATTTCACGTTTTACATGCACTCATTTCTGTGTCTGTATTTCTGTTGTCTGTGTATATAGTGCTATACAATTTCATCATGTGTAGATTTGGGTAACCACCACAATCAACTGTTCCTCCACCACAAAGATTCTTCCTGCTACCCAATATAGTCACTATCATCTCCTTCCCCTACTCTACCCCAACCACTGGCAACCCCTAACATGTTCTCCGTCTCCATAATTTTATTTCAAGAATATTATGTAAATGGAATCAGACTTTTTGAAATTGGCTTTTCTACACTCCCCAGAATTTCCTTGAGATCTACCCCAGTTGTTATACATAGCAATAGTTCATGCCTTTTTATTACTAGTAGTAATATTGCCTAAGTATGGATATACTACCGTTTATTCACCCATTGAAGGACATTTGGGTTGTTTCCAATTTTTGCCTAGTCAGAATAAAACCGCTGTGAACATTTAAGTAGAGTTTTTGTGTGTAAACATACATTTTCGTTTTTGTGACAAATGCCCAAGAGTGCAATTGCTGGGTTAGCCAGTGCAAATTTAGTGTTGTAAGAAACTGCCAAAGTTTTCCATATTGTCTGTACCATTTTACATTCCCGCCAGCAATGTCTGAGAGACATTCAGTTTTCCCACATTTTTGCTGGGATTAGTTATTATCACTATATATTTTTTCAATGACACTTTTTTTTCCTTTATTTAGGTATTACGTATGTGTCCTTATCCCCCCAACCCCCTGCTCATTCCCTCAAGCTCCTAGAGTCTGTGTCCATTGGTTATGCTTATTTGAATGCATACAAGTCATTTGGTTGATCTCTCCCCCTTACCCCCACCCTCCCCTGCCTTCCCTCTGAGGTTTGATGGCCTGATCGATGCTTCTCTGTCTCTGGGTCTGTTTTTGTTCATCGGTTTATGTTGTTCGTTATATTCCACAAATGAGTGAGATCCTGTGATATTTATCTTTCTCTGACTGGCTTATTTCGCTTAGCATAATGCTCTCCAGGTCCATCCATGCTGTTGCAAATGGTAAATGTTCTTTCTTTTTTACAGCAGCGCAGTATTCCATTGTGTAGATGTACCACCGTTTTTTAATCCATTCATCTGCTGATGGGCACTTAGGCTGTTTCCAAATCTTAGCTATTGTAAACTGTGTTGCTATGAACATAGGGGTGCATATATCCTTTCTGATTGGTGTTTCTAGTTTCTTGGGATATATTCCTAAAAGTGGGATCACAGGGTCAAATGGGAGTTCCATTTTCAGTTTTTTGAGGAAACTCCATACTGTCTTCCATAGTGGCTGCACCAGTCTGCATTCCCACCAGCAGTGCACAAGTGTTCCTTTTTCTCCACATCCTCTCCAGCACTTGTCCTTTGTTGATTTGTTGATGATAGCCAGTCTGACAGGTGGGAGATGGTACCTCATTGTTGTTTTGATTTGCATCTCTTGGATGATTAGTGACTTTGAGCATGTTTTCATATGTCTCTTGGCCTTCCTTATGTCCTCTTTCAAAAAGTGTCTATTTAGATCCGTTGCCCATTTTTTGATTGCATTTTTTATCTTCCTTTTGTTAAGTTGTATGAATGAGTTCCCTGTAAATGTTGGAGATTAAACCGTTATCAGAGATAACATTGGTAAATATGTTCTCCCAGGCAGTGGGCTTTCTTGTTGTTTTGTTGATGGTTTCTTTTGCTGTGCAGAAGCTTTTTATTTTGATGTAGTCCCATTTGTTTATTTTCTCCTTAGTTTCCAATGCCCTAGAAGCAGTATCAGTGAAGAAATTGCTTCAGCATATGTCTGAGATTTTGCTGCCTGTGGATTCCTCTAAGATTTTTATGGTTTCCCGTCTTACATTTAAGTCCTTTATCCATTTTGAGTTTATTCTTGTGTATAGTGTAAGTTGGTGGTCTAGTTTCATTTTTTTTTTGCGTGTATCTGTCCAATGTTCCCAACACCATTTATTGAAGAGACTGTCTTGATTCCATTGTATGTTCTTGCCTCCTTTGTCAAATATTAATTGAGCATATTGGTTCAGGTCGATTTCTGGGCTCTCTATTCTATCCCATTGATCTATATGTCTGTTCTTGTGCCAGAACCAGGCAGTTTTGAGAACAGTGGCTTTGTAATATAGCTTAATATCTGGTATTGAGATCCCTCTTACTTTGTTCTTCTTTCTAAGGATTGCTGCAGCTATTCGGGGTCTTTTTTTATTCCAGATGAATTTTTGGAAAGTTCATTCTAGGTCTCTGAAATATGCCATTGGTATTTTATCACTATATTTTTATTTTAGACATTCTAATTGGTGTGGAGTGATATATGTTTTAAATCACATTTCCCTAATAGTTAATAATGTTAATGTTGTTTCATGTGCTTTTTTGCTTCTGTATAACTTTCTTGGTGAAATATCTGTTCATGTCTTTTGCCCATTTTCTAACTGTATTGTTTGCTTCTTACTGTTAAACTTTGAGAATTTAGTATATAGTCTAATACAAGTTCTCTCTGCAAAAATTTTTCCCGGTCTGTAGCTGGTCTTTTCATCTTCTTGAGAGATTTTGCAGACCAAAAATTTTAATTCTGATGAACTCCAATTTATCAATGTCTGAAGTTAAATAGTATCTTTTTGGTGTCTTCTAGCCCTAAGTCTCACAAACTTTCTCATATTTTTTCTAAAAGTTTTATATTTTACATTTAAATTCATGAGTTATTTTGAATTAATTCTTGTATAAAATGTGAACTTAAGGTCTGATGACAAACATCATTTGTTAAAAATGACTAAATTTCTTCTATTGATTGCTTTTGCACCTTTGTGGAAATCAATTGGGCATATTTGTATTGGTCTATTTGTAGGGGGCTATTTCTGGGTTTTCAATTTTGTTCTTTTGTTCTATGTGTCTGTCCTTTTAAGAATACCAAACAGTCTTGATTACTAGAGCTATATAGTAAGCCTTGATTCCGCCCATTTCATTATTCTTTAAAATTGTTTTTGAGCTATTCAGTCATTTGCCTTTTCATATAAATTTTGGAATGAGCTTGTCTATATCTACCAAGACCTTGCTGGGATTTTTATAGGAATTGTGTTAAACCTATAGATCAATTTGAGGAAAATTAACATCTTTACTATATTGAATGTTCCAACCCATGAACATAATACATATATCTATCCATTTATTTAGATCTTTGATTTCTCTCACCAGCATTTTGGAATTTTCAGCATACAGATCCTGTATATGTTTTGTTAAGTGTATACCATATTTCATTTTCTTGGAGTGTAAATAGTACTGTGTTTTAAATTTGTGCTTCATTCATTGTTCATTGTTAGTATATAGAAATGCAATTTTTGTGTGTGTGTGTTGATTGGGTATCCTTTGACTTTGCTGAACCTAATTATTATTTCTAGGAGGTTTTTTTTTATAGATTTGGAATTTTCTACATAGGCAATCATGTCATCCATGAATATGGACAGTTTTATTTCCTATTTTTCCGTCTGTATTCCTTTTATTTCCTCTTCTTGCCTTATTGTTCAGGCTAGAACTTTCAGTATTATGTTAGATAAAAGTGGTGTGAGTGGATATCATTCCCTGTTTCCTTTCTAGGGGGAAACATTCCATCTTTTACCATTAAGAAAACTTATTTTTAAAAGATGCTCTTTACCAAGTTGAAAAAAGTACTGTTCTATTCCTAGTTTCTGAGAGTTTTTATCATGAATGAATGCTGAATTTTATCAAATGTTTTTCTGCATCAATTGACATGATCATATAACTTTTCTTCTTTAGCCTGTGGATGTGGTAGATTACACTGATTCAATATTGATTTTTGAACTAACCTTACATAGTTGGAATAAGCCCCACTTGGCCATGGTATAATTCTTTTGATATCTTCCTGGATTCTATATCACTAATATTTTGTTGCAGATTTTTGTGTCAAGGTTCATGAGAGAATTTTTGAGGGTTTTGTTTCATACTGTCTTTGGTTTGGGTGTAATAATGGCTCCATAAAATGAGTTGGGAAGTTGTGCAGAAAAGAGTTAACATAGCAGGCCCTTGGACTGCATCTGGAAACTTGGATTTAGGGTGAGTTCCCACCACTCCCAGGACTGATAAGAGTGGCTCCCTGTGCCTAAGCTGTTTGTACAAACAGTGTGGTTTGTGTTGAGTATCTGCTTTTCTTCTGGGAGTCTGGAATCTTGGTAAGTGGGTGCCTATATCACCAACCCTGGGAACTGAGTTTCTAATGAGCTTCCCTGATAGAAGACATTTCACATGTGTTTCATAACTCTTTGCTGGAGGACTTAAGTACATCCTGTGTGACTCCACTGGGAGAGGACTCTTGTGAGCTTGTACCTGGCTTTCTCTGGACATCAATCAACCCATGTGCCTTTTCCCTTTGATGATTTTGCTCTGTATTCTCTTGCTGTAATAAATCATAGCCATGAGTCCGACTAAATGCCGAGTTCCTAGTGAATCACCGAGCCTGGAATGGTCTCAGGGACCCCTGACACAGGAATATTCCCTCCTCTTTGGTATTCTAGAAGACATTGTATAAAATTGGTATTAATTTTTTAAATATTTGGTTGAATTCTTCAGTGAAACCATGTGGACCTAATCTCTCGAGGTGAGAGCTTTCTTTGTTCAAGACCTTTTAAATTACAAATCTCATTTCTTTCATAGTTATTGATCTATCCAGATTATAAATTTCATATTGGTTGAGTTTTGATAGTCTGTGGTTTTCAAAGAATTGGTCCATTTTATCTAAGTTGTTGAATATATGTGTATAGGGTTTTTCATAGTGTTCCATTATAATAAACTCATGCCTCACCCCATATATTTATATTACCCCTTTTGGTGAGAACTTTTAAGTTCTACTCTCTTAGCCAATTTCAGTTATACAATACAGTATTAGCAACTATAATCATCATGATATATACATGAGATTCTCAGACCTTATTCATCTTGTAGCTAAAAGTTTATACCCTTTTACCAACCTATTTCCCCCACTTCCCAGCCCCTGGAAACCACTGTTCTACTTTGTTTCTATGAGTTCAACTTTTCTTTTTTATATTCCACATATAAGTGACACCATGCCATACGTGTCTTTCTCTTCCTGGCTTATTTTCACTTAGCGTAATGCCCTGTAGGTTCATCTGATTTCCTTATTTTTTTAAAAAAATATATATTTTTATTGATTTCAGAGAGGAAAGGAGAGGAGAGAGAGAGAGAGAAAAACATCAATTATGAGAGAGAATCACTGATCAGCTGCCTCCTGCATGCCCCACACTGGGGATTGAGCCCGCAATGTGGGCATGTGCCCTTGACCGGAACCAAACCCAGGACCCTTCAGTCTGCAGGCTGACTCTCCATGCATGAGTTAAATCAGCTAGGGCTGATTTCCTTTTTTTTTTAATTGTCTAAAGTTTTACATATGTCTTCTTTTACCCCAATTGACCTCCCCAGCCATTTTTTAAGGCTGATCTCTCTCTCTCTCTCTCTCTCTCTCTCTCTCTCTTTCTCTCTCTCTCCATCTGTGTGTGTGTGTGTGTGTGTGTATATATATATATATATATATATATATATATATATATATATATATATCACATTTTTCTTGATTTGTTGATAACATTTAGGTTGTTTCCACACCTTGGCTATTGTGGATAATGCTGCAGTAAACCTGGGGGTGCAGACAGCTCTTGAGATAAGTCCTTTCCTTTGGATATACACCCAGAAGTGGGATTGCTGAATCATATGGTAATTCTTTTTGGCCAGGGCATTCCTAATCTCAAATAAATTTAATAATTTGCAAATTTCCTTTTCCAAATAATGACAGATTTTTATGAACATTTTGTTCATGGATTGACTATATATTTGCTATGGACAGACGTTCACATAGCATCTTTCTTCCAAAGAATGTGGGTACTGGGTTGAGAATTTTATTTTCCAGTCAATGACTGCAGGATCTGTAGTAAGGTCCCTGTCTCATTAGTGGTATTAGTGATTTGTTATCTTAGTCAATCTTGCTGTAGGTTTATCAATTTTATTGATCATTTCAGAGTAACAGCTTTCTGTTTAATTGATTTTCTCTATTATTTTTCTATTTTCAATTTCATTGATTTCTGCTCTTATCTTTATTATTTCCTTCCTTCTGCTTGCCCTGAGTTAGTTTTATTTTGCTCCTCTTTTTCTAGCCTCTTGAAGTGGGAGCTTTCATGATTGATTTGAGGCCTTGCCTGTTTTCTAATGTAGGCACTTCGTATTCTAAATTCCCATGTCAGCACTGCTTTAGCTACATTCCGCAAATTTTGATAGGTTGTATTTACATTTTCATTTAGTTTATTATATTTTTTAAAATTTCCCTTGAGATTTCCTTCTTGAGCTATGGATTAATAAGAAATGTATTGTTTAGTTTCCACGGTTTGGAGATTTTCCTGTTGACTTTCTTATTAATTTCCAGTTTGATTCTATTATGGTTAGTGAATATACGCTGTATTGTTTCAGTTCTTTTACATTTGGTGAAGTTTGTCTTATGACCGAGAATATGAGCTATCTGGGCGAATGTTCCATGGGTATTTGCAAAGAATGTGAGTTATGCTTTTGTTGGGTGGAGTGTTCTATAAATTAAATCCTGTTGCTTTATAGTGTTAAGCTGTATAATCTTGCTGATTTTATATCTCGTGGTTCTATTGCTGAGAGGCGGTATTGACGTTTCCAAGTATTATTGTGGATTTGTCTGTTTTTCCTTTCAGTCCTATTAGATTTTGCTTCATGTATTTTGAAGCTCTGTTGTTTGGTGTATACTCATTTTGGATCGCTATGTCTTGTGGTGGATTGATCCTTTTTATCATTATGTGATGTCCCTCTCTGTCCCTGGTAATTTTGGTATCTGATATTAATATAACCACTCCTGCTTTTATAAATTCATGTTTGAGGAGTATTTTGTTTTCCACCTTTTTACTTTCTACCTACCTATGTTGTTATATTTGAAGTGAGTTTCTAGTAGATAGCATACAGTTGGGTTATTTTAAAAAGCCATCTGTGACTCTGTATTTTAATTCATGTATTTAGACCATTCTAAATAAAAATTTCTTACCTATTTCCTCTACATACGCTGAACTAAATATCAGATGGAGTTACACTTTTTGCTTCAACAATCCATCACGATTTTAAAAACTCTGAAGAAAAGGATAGTCTATTCTATGTATCCCCATTTTTACACATTTCATTGTTTTCCTTCCTTTCTGAAGCTCCAAGCTTCCTTCTATTATAATTTCTGTTCTGTTTGGAGAACTTCCTTTAGCCATTCATCAATGGTAAGTCTGCTAGTGTAAATTTTGTAAGTTTTCTGTCATCTGAGAATGTCTTTATTTCCCCTTCATTTCTGAAGGACATTTTTGCTGAACAGGGAATTCAGAGTTGGCAATTCCTTTCTTTCATCATTTGAAAAATGTATTATTTCCTTCTAGCCTTTATGATTTCAGATGAGAATTTCACTATCATCTGAGTCAAATGTACCTCTTCAGGTAATGCAATTTTTTTCTAACTGCTTTCAAGATTTTTTTCTTTATCTTTAGTTTATGTAAGTCATCTATAATGTGTCTTGGTGTGGATATTTCTGGGTGTTCTTGTTTGGGCCTCACTGAGCTTCTTGAATCTGTAGGTTCATGTATTTTGCCAAATTTGGGACATTTTCAGCCATTATTTCTTTGAATTCATTTTAAGTCCCACTCTCTCTTCTCCTTTAGGGACTTCAATGATATGAATATTAGCACTTTTGTTATTGTTCAACGGGCCCCTGAGACTCTGGGATATTTTTCCTCATCTATTTTCTCTCTTTTATTCAAATTGAAGAAATTCTGTTGTTTTGTCCTCAAGTTCACTGATTCTATCCTCTGTAATCTTCATACTTTTAAGACCATCCAATGAGTGTTTAACTTTGACTATTGCATTTTTCATGCCTACAATTTCCATTTGGTTCTTTTTTGTAACTTACATTTCTTTGCTGACATTTCATATTTTTCTGCATTTGTTCCAGTAGAATTTGTGATCGCTCACTGAAACATTTTTTATTTTATTTTTTAAAAAAATTCTTATTGAAAGTATTACAGATGTCCCCTTTTTCCTCAGTTGACCCCTTCTAGCCTGCATCCGCCCCTTGCCTCAGGCCTTCACCACACTATTGTCTGTGTCTTTGGGTTACGAAACATTTTTTTTATGATGGCTGCTCTAAAGTCCTTTTGAGACAATTCCAATATATGACTGGTCTCAGTGGTATGTCTGTTAATTGTCTTTTCCCATTCAAGTTGTGATTTTACAGCTCTGGGTATGATGAGCACTTTTCCATTGTCTCCTGGACATTTTGGATGTTAGGAGACTGGATCCTACTTAAATTTTCTGTTTTAGCTGGCAGTTATCCTATTTAGGTTTAGTGAACAGGTCCTGGCCTACTTTTGTAGGCTGCTGTTGTAATGACAATTTAGTTTTTAAAACACTTGCAGTGCTAGTTTGCTCTTTGTATTCTACTTGAAGCCATCTTGACAATTTAGGTGGTATTCCACACTGTAGTTCAGTTCTCATACCTTCAGGAATGTTGATGTAGTCACTTTTACCTTTGGGTCAGTTAGGTGTCCTGCCCAGGACTTCGTATGCTGATTTAAAGCATCACTTCCTCATATACTTTACAAAGTGTTTCCCTAGATATTCCTAATACTCACCTGGCACCATCCATAGTTATTACAATATTATTGACTATATTCCCTGTGCTGTACTTTACATCTCTGTGACTATTTTGTAACTGCCAATCTGTACTTCTCAATCCCTTCACCTCTTTTACCCAATCCCCAACCCTCCTTCCTTCTGGCAACCACCAGTCTGCTTTCTATGTCTGTGAATCTGTTTCAGTTTTGTTTGTTCATTTATTTTGTTCTTTAGATTCCACAAAAAAGAGATCATATGGTATTTGTATTTCTCTGACTGACTTATTTCACTGAGCATAATACCCTCTAGGGCAGTGATGGCGAACCTATGACACGTGTGTCAGAGGTGACACGCGAACTCAGTTTTTTGGTTGATTTTTCTTTGTTAAGTGGCATTTAAATATATAAAATAAATATCAAAAATAGAAGTCTTTGTTTTACTATGGTTGCAAATATCAAAAAAATTCTATATGTGACACGGCACCAGAGTTAAGTTAGGGTTTTTCAAAATGCTGACACACCGAGCTCAAAAGGTTCACCATCACTGCTCTAGGTCCATCCATGCTGTTGCAAATGGTAAGATTTCATTCTTTTTTATGGCTGAAATATATATATATATATTTCATTATATATATATATATATATATATATATATATATATATATATACACACACACATATATATCACAGCTTTTTGATCCACTCACCTATTGATGGGCATTTGGGTTGCTTCTATAACTTGCCTTTATAAGTAATGCTTCATTGAACATAGGGATGCACTAACCATTAAGCTGTACACCTGAAACCAATACACAACATTATTGAAAGTAAACTGTAAAAATATATGAAGAATCCCTTTCTTGCCCGGCCAGCATGGCTCAGTGGTTGAGCATCCACCCATGAACCAGGAGGTCACAGTTTGATTCCCAGTCAGAGCACATGCCTGGGTTGTGGGCTCAATCCCCAGTGTGGGGCATGCAGGAGGCAGCCAATCAATGCTTCTCTGTCATCATTGATGTTTCTATCTCTCTCTCCCACTCCCTGAAATCAAAAAAACATATATTTTTTAAAAAGAACCCCTTTCTCTAGCTTCCTCCTCTCTTATACCCCTCCTTCACTCTCTAATTGGGAGGGTGAGGGGCTCCAGCTGCCACTGGCAGACCTGGGTGAAAGTCCAAATTCCTCACTCTGCCTCCACTGGCATGGCAACCCTGGGTAGGGGAGCATCTCTTTGGATCCTCTGCTGATGCCTGGTGGCAGAAGAGTGGCAGATGTCCTAACACCCACATGAGCTCTCAGCTGCCACCACTGGCAGGAGAGGAAAAGTGCCTCCCCAGATACCTGCTCCTTGGTGGGGGTCAGGAGATCCTGGGCCATCTGGTGTCACCAGGTGGGGTTTGAATGATGCCAGGCCTGCTTAGCCGAACATCCTAACCCTGGGTAGCTGCTGCTGCTGGGTGGGGCATGGCAGTGTGGATTCCCTGCTGGTATCCACTGATGCTGCCAGTGAGGGCAGCGTATGCCACCTCTCGCTGCCTGGTGTGGTTGGGCTTTAGCAAGCTCTCTGCAGTGAGGGAGGAAAATGCTTCCCCCAGGCTGCCTGGTGCTGCTGGGACTCCCACTTAATCTTGGCTTGTGCTCCAGGAGGGAGAGGAAAGCAGTCCCCCAGCTGTCTGAGGTTACTGAATGGGAGTCCCCAGTCTATATAGTCCCTGCTCAGTCTGCTGACACCACGAGCAGGGGTAGTGCTATCGAACAGAAAAGGTCCGTCCATCTGGCTCCAGCAGAGACAAACACTGAACGCTGAGAACTGCAGTGGAGAAATGTTGACTATTTGATTATGAATAGTGTCACCAGGAGAATGGGAAGCAAGTGCTCAAAAGCCTGAACTCCTTGATGGCATGTAGGTTATAGATTATATAGGCGAAATCACAAGACACCATAGGTTAGGGTCCTGGGTTGTGCTGGGAGCTGTTTGGTTGGAGGAAAGGTAAGGGTAATAAATCCTTCCTTTGTGTCTTGAGGACAGTTCTGAGGCCTGTTCCTGTGTCCCTCTGTGAGGTTTCATGGGAAAGTAGCCAAGGGAGTCATTCCACCTTAGGGCTCAGGAGCTGATCCGTAACTGAGGTTGGAGATGTTATCTTTAGCCCGCCAGAGGTCCAGATCCCAGATCTTGTGATCATTAGTCAGGTCTGAGCTATTGCCTTTGGTGCCTTGGGGGTTGCTGATTATGGGGTTGGGGGAAGGCTAAGGAGAGAGAGAGAGAGAGAGAGAGAGAGAGAGAGAGAGAGAGAGAGATGATTTCTAGAGGTAGCACTTAAAGCTAAAGTCAATCAAAGTCATAAGGACCCATGGTTTCAGTAGGGTGGGTGTCCTCAAAAGGTTTCTCTCCTTTCTCTCCTACTGGACTGGGTTTCTCTCCTTTCAAGGTCCTTTGGCCAGAAGCAACAGGTTTTTCTTTGGTTTTGTTGGGTCTTGTCTGCTCCGATTGGAGATTATAGGTTGTAGGCTTCTCTAGCCCCGAGTCTGGGATTTTGAAAAACCAGGGAGCTCATTGCCATGTTTCCTCAAGTCCTGAGGGCTCCAGCCCACCCACCTTCCTCTTTCTACTACCAGAATCTCTTTACGATGATCTTTGGTATTATTTCCAGGGATTTTAGTTTTACCTAGCAGGAAGGATCCAGGAGAAATGAGTCTATGCGATCTTGTCTGGAACTTGAAGCCATCTCATATTTTAAAAGAAGTTAATGAGATGATTAACGAAGAGATTTCTGTTTAGCTGTCAAACAAAGAATTTGACATCGAGAATCACGACCACTTCAGTTCGCACTTGAAAGCCCAAACTATTCTTTTCCTTTCTTTCTTTTATTTGTATGTAAAATGGAACTGATGATGCTTGGATTTCGGTGGAGAGTGACTTCCAGCAGGCTTAGGGGACTGTTCTGTTTTTGTTGAACCACCCATTGATGAAACTGTATGCAAGATCTTTAAACTGCTTGTGCTATTGTGCAGACACTACGGTGGTGTATCTTGGCAGAAAAGGGCTCAGGGGACCAAAAGTGAAAAGGCCAAAGAAATAGAGAGAAATAAATGATCACTCTTGGCAAGACCTCTCTTCTTTTTTTCTCTTTTCTTTCCAATCTCTCCCTTACCCATCACACCAATATTTCACATGATTAAAAATAACGGGCCCCATTTCCCATAGATAAGTAAAATAGCTACTTCCCACATACATAAGTTCATCTGTCTGTGCACTGTAATACATATGTAAATCCACAGACAAAAGGTCTGTAAGAATACAGACCAAATTGATAATGGTAGTTACCAATGGGGAGTAGGGATCAAAGAGGATTATAGATTTATCTTTAATTTTTCCCAGGGGAAATAAAATGGTATTATTTCTGTAATTAACAATTAGTAACAATGCAAAACAACTGGTGCATCTGCCAAGCCATGAGAGAGTTTGATACTGAAGAAAATTTAAGATATGCTCCCTTTTTCTGCAGTCAAAATTATGTCAAAGTTGTGAAATCTGGTGATACCTAGCATTCCTCCCCACTGACTCACAGGAACATTTTCACATAAAATTTGGAAAATTGTTGACTTTTGAAACAAAAGGGCAATTGTAGACGCTGGAAACTTTATCTGCATTCAGGGTTGAAATGATAACGTGTAAAAATGCACGTAGGTAAATACAAAGGAAACTACAGTGAGGGAGTATAGTCCATGTGATATGTGCATGAGTACTGGTAAACTTAGTTGATTCTTTGCTATATATGTATTTAGATAGAAAATAATGCTATCAAATAGAGATAATTTGCAAAAAGATTGCAGAGAACTTTATAAAATTATTTCTCATTGTTTTATTTTTTAACTATTATTTTTCTTTATTTTTTCTTTTTAAAATATTTTTCTTTTTTAAATTACAGTTTATATCCATTATTTTGTATTAGTTTCAGGTGTAGTTGTTAGACAATCATAAACTTTACAAAGTGTCTCACCTCTCTGATATTTCTAGTACCCATCTGGCACCATACTGTACATAGATATTGCAATATTATTGACTATATTTCTTAGGCTGTACTTTACATCCCCATGACTATTTTGTAACTATAAATTTGTACTTCTTTTTTTAAAAAATATATTTTATTGATTTTTTTACAGACAGGAAGGGAGAGAGATAGAGAGTTAGAAACATCGATGAAAGAGAAACATCGATCAGCTGCCTCCCGCACATCTCCCACTGGGGATGTGCCCGCAACCCAGGTACATGCCCTTGACCAGAATCGAACCTGGGACCCTTCAGTCCGCAGGTTGACGCTCCATCCACTGAGCCAAACCGGTCTCGGCAAATTTGTACTTCTTAATCCTTCACCTCTTTCACCCAGTCCAACAACCCTCCTTTCCTCTGGCAACCACCAGTCTGCTCTCTGTGTCTATGAGTCTGTTTCACTTTAGTTTATTTTGTTCTTTAAATTCCACATATAAATAAAATCATATGGTATTTGTCTTTCTCTGAGTGACTTATTTCACTTCCCATAACACCCTCTGGGTCCATCCATGCTATTGCAAATGGTAAAATTTCATTCTTTTTAATGGCCAAGTAAGATTCCATTGTATATATGTACCAGCACTTTTTTGTCCATTCTTCTATTGATGAACACTTGGGATGCTTCCATAGTGCTGCAATGAACATAGGGGTGCATATATTCTTTTGAATTCGTGTTTTAGATTTCTTTGGATAAATACCCAGAAGTGGAAGTGCTGGGTCATAAGGCAGTTGCATTTTTAATTTTTTGAGGAACCTCCATACTGTTTTTCATAGTGGCTGCACCAATCTACATTCCTACCAACAGTACATGAAGGTTCCCTCTTCTTCATATCTTTGCCAACATTTGTCCTTTGTGGATTTATTGATGATAGCCACTGTGACAGGTGGGAGGTGATATCTCATTGTGGTTTTAATTTGCATTTTTCTGACAATTAGTGACGTTGAGCATCTTTTCATATGTCTGTTGGCCATCTGCATGTCCACGTTGGAGAAGTGTCTATTCAGGTCCTCTGCCCATTTCTTAAACTGGATTTTTTTTGTGTGTGTGTTGAGTACAATTAGTTTTTCAAAATAAATTTTGGATATTAATCCCTCATCAGATGTATCATTGGTAAATATCTCTTCCCATTCAGTAGGGTTGTCTTTTTATTTTGTTGATGGTTTCCTTTGCTATGCAAAACCTTTTTAGTTTGATGTTTAATTTGTTTATCTTTTGTTTCCCTTGGCCAAGGAGATACTATATTAGAAAAATATTGCTAAGAGAAATGCCAGAGATTTTACTGTGTTTTCTTCTAGGAGTTTTATAGTTTCGAGTCTTACATTTAAGTCTTTAATCCGTTTTGAGTTTATTCTTGTATATGGTGTAAGAAGGTGGTCTAGTGTCATTTTTTTTTCCATGAATCTCTCCAATTTTCTCAGCATCATTTATTGAATGTTCTGTCTTTACCCCATTGTATATGTTTGCCTCCTTTGTCAAATATTAATTGACCATATAGGCATGGGTTTATTTCTGTGTTCTCTATTCTCTTCCATTGATTTCTGTGTCTGTTTTTATGCCTGTACCATGCTGTTCTGATTACTATAGCCTTGTAGTATAGTTTGATATCAGGTACTGTGATTCCTCCAACTTTTCTCTTCTTTCTTAAGATTGTTGAGGCTTTTCGAGGTCTTTTGTGGTTTCATATAAATTTTTGGATTATTTTTCTAGTTCTGTGAAATACATCATTGCTATTTAATAGGAATTGCATTGAATCTATAGATTGTTTTGTGTAGTATGGACATTTTAATTATGTTAATTCTTCCTATCCATGAACACATTGGAGAGAACTTTTAATTTATGAGACTTCACTTGTGAAAACTATATTCATGGAAGGAGACAGAAAATCAATATTCATGGAACTGTGTTCCAAGTGTTTAACTTACATTTTCTCATCTAATCCTATCTTTCTCCATATCATTAGTAGGCAGTGGGTACGCTTCAAAACAAAATGCTTTCTAGCCCTAACCGGTTTGGCTCAGTGGATAGAGCATCGGACTGCGAACTGAAGGGTCCCAGGTTCGATTCCGGTCAAGGGCATGTACCTTGGTTGCGGGCACATTCCCAGTGGGGGGTGTGCAGGAGGCAGCTGGTTGATGTTTCTCTCTCATCAATGTTTCTAACTCTCTATCCTTCTCCCTTCCTCCCTGTAAAAAATCAATAAAATATATTTTTTAAAAAATGCTTTCTACTTTTTTTTGTAGGTTTTAGTATTTAAAGCATCCACCATTCGTAACCCAAGGGAGAGTGGAAATAGCCAACTAACCTAGCCCAGTACTCATTAAACATTTGTGACACGAGGAAATAATTTACAAATGAAGAAATAAACACCTGTTTCTTTTTTAAAAAAAATTATACTAGTAATTTTTAATTTATTTTTCTTTTTAAAATTTTCTTTTTTTATTTTGTTGTTTACAGTATTACAAATAGTAGTACATATGTCTCCTTTTTTTCCCTATTGACCTCCCCATGGCCTCCCCTACCCCCCCAGCACTTGCCTTCATCCCCCCCAGTGTCTTGCAAACTACAGCGGCAAGGCAGAGGAGGGTTGGCGGGGGGGGGGGGGGGGGGCGGGCGGGGGGGGGCGGTAAGAGATCAACCGAAGGACTTGTATGCATACATATAAGCACAACCAATGGATATAAACACCTGTTTCTTGAAAGGCTTCCTTCCTTTTAAAGTGTTAACTAAAATTGAACTGGAGAACTAATTTTCTTACCGATAGACTGAAAACAGTTTAGTGTAATCAGGCAATAGCTTATACCCGATGATGGGTTGTAAGCAATGAAACTTCCTTTTATCAGATGGTTAATGACCTTCATAAACCATATACAGGGTGGGGCGAAAGTAGGTTTACATTTGTATGGAAAATAATACAGTAATTAAACATAACAATGCGAGAATAAACTGTGTTTCGTGTACTCACAACTGTAAACCTACTTTTGCACCACCTTGTATGTATGAATGCTGATGAAAGTTTGATAATATTGGCTCTCTCTCTTCTTGGAAGCCTGTCTGGGCTTGTGATTTATTTTCACAAGGAACAAAGTGTTCCCTGATGGAAATGCAAAACAAAACACCAACCATCGCTATAATAATCAGTTTTTTTGTGTCAGCATGGCTAGGCTATAGTCCCCCGTTATTTAATCAAACACTAATTTCAGCTGGAATGTTTTGTAGAAGTGATTCAAGTCTATAATTAGTGGGCTTGAAGTAAGGAAGATTATCTCAGTTAATCTCTGTGGGCCTGGTTTCATCAGTTGAAGGCTTTAAGAGCAGAAGTGATGGCACACATTAGGTTGATGAGTATGGGCATGAGAAGAGAAGATGGAAAAGAGAATCATTTCAACAACAGGCCTAAGTTAAGTGCTGCCTAGTGGAGGTGAAAAAAGAATAGTCTAAGATGACCCCAAAGTGTCAGTGGTATAACTGAGATAATTGCAACTCATCAATGGAAATGAGGATGTTTGAACAGGGAGGCCATCTGGGAAGGAGGAATGGGATGAGTTCAGTTTAGTATATGGTGAGACCAGGAAAACAATTATTTTAACTGTTCAAATGAACATATTTGGTAGATTTGAAGCTCGAGGAGTGGCAGTCAGATGAACGGCTGTGCTTAGTGGTGCTGGTTGAAGCTGTGAGAAAGGCTCATGCCTAAAAGAAAGAATAGAAAGCATATAGGGATAAAAGCAGAGGAATCAAGACAAAACCTTGTAACATGATGACAGATGAGATAGAGAGGGAAAAGGAAGGGCAGAGAAAGAAAGCAATGAGCTAGCTAAAGAGACCAAGTCTCAAAGAAGTAGGAAAAATGGAGTCTAGCATGCCTGGCCCAAGCAGTGCTCAGGAATTCACAGCTGGTGGATAACTGCATTCATTATCACAGGAGCCAAGGTGGGAGACATTGTAAAGAACAAAGGAGTGATTATCAGTGAAAAAATGCTACAGGGAACAGAGTGTGATTTAAAAAAAAACCAATGGGTCTCAACAAGAAGATTTAGATGTGCTCTTCTGAAGTATGTGGTACTGACACCGATGGCATTCTTATGAGGTAAAAAGGAGGAGTAATGCACGTGAACAGCAATAAAAGATGTTGCAGTGGCATGATAGTTACTTGGTTCCTGTCCCTATCAAGTAGGAGTTCTTCCTGAACTCCCTCAGTCACACAGGAAGCGTCTTGCTCTCTGGAATCCACGTCCAGCCTGTGGTATCCAGCCAAAGGTCATCTCTTTCCAGCCATCTCTGAGCGTTAAATTTTTTGCGTTCCCTGAATTTCATCCCAAGTAGAAAAAAAAATCACCAATGAGTCTTTCGAAAAGTAGTCTCATGATTTTTTTCTTCTTTCTTTCTTTCTTTCTTTCTTTCTTTCTTTCTTTCTTTCTTTCTTTCTTTCTTTCTTTCCTTTCTTTCTTCTTCATGAAGCACTTATTTTTAATTTTTTTAATAATTCTTCATTGTTGTATTACACATGTCTCCCCTTTCCCCCATCGACTCCCCCCAGCCCCCACCCACTTACTCTTTTTTTAAAGCTCTTCTTTACCACTTTTTTTGTACTTTTTTAATCCCAACTTTTATATAAAAACAGATAATATGCTTACAAA
Source organism: Myotis daubentonii (assembly GCF_963259705.1). Taxonomy (NCBI): domain Eukaryota; kingdom Metazoa; phylum Chordata; class Mammalia; order Chiroptera; family Vespertilionidae; genus Myotis; species Myotis daubentonii. The sequence continues at coordinate 4,037,194 of NC_081861.1, read as the reverse complement.
GTTGAGAAATCAAAACTGTAAAAAAGTATACATTTATTTTAAAAAATATATTTTTATTGGTTTCAGAGAGGAAAGGACAAGGAGTGATAGGAGCATCAATGATGAGAGAGAATCTGCTTCCTGCACACCCCACACTGGGGATCAAGCCTGTAATGCTGGCATGCTGGCATGTGCCCTGACTGGGAATCAAACCCATGATCTCCTGGTTCTTAGGTGGACACTCAACTACTGAGCCAAGCTGGCTGGGCTAAAAAGGTATACATTTATACATATCTATCAATAATTAAATCTAAAAATAAAAATAAATGAACAAGGAATCTAATGAACAAAATAAACTGATGAATAAAATAGAACCAGAGGCATGGAAAAATGGAAGAGACTGAAGAATCTCAGAGGGAAGGAAACAAGAAGGGGGATGGGGAGAGATTAACCAAAGAACATATATGAATACTAGTGTTCCGGTGCATGGATTCGTGCACATTGAAAGAAAATTAATTAGAAGAAATATCTTTTTTTAAATTTTATTGATTTTTTTACAGAGAGGAAGGGAGAGGGATAGTTGGAAACATCGATGAGAGAGAAACAATAATCAGCTGCCTCCTGCACACCTTCCACTGGGGATGCGCACGCAACCAAGGTACATGCCCTTGACTGGAATTGAACCTGGGACCTTTGAGTCCGCAGGCCGACACTCTATCCACTGAGCCAAACCAGTTAGGGCGAAGAAATATCTTAATATCGCTATTTGCCCTTTCTCTATAATAGAAGTGTCAACCAAATTCATGATCGACAATGATAGATCAATACACACATGTGTGATTGTCGCCAGCAAGAGCTTTATATGTATCACGCATGCGTGAGTCAACTTAGCCTTTTATAGATATAGAATAAACTTGCTTAATTAGACCTACTTTCTGATGTAGCTAAACTTTTTCCAGCCCAGTGAAGCACCCCAACTTCTCTTTCGGCTAATTGTCAGCAACACAGCAGTAATATCAACATGAAGCAGATTATTATTGTAGGTGATGCAGGGAGGACAAAGGGTAAAATATTTAGCTGCAGCAGTGTTTGACTATATTCTGCACAGTGAGAAAACCTGAAGTCATTTTCAAGGCCACCATTTCTTACTTCTTTTCCGTCGGGTCAAGTTTCTAAACTTTCTAAATCTCTGTTTCCTGGCTAATGAAAAGAAAATAGGATTCCATTGAGTCTTCTATCTACCTCCTCCAGGACTTCTGTGAGGATCAAATGAGATGAGGCACGGGAAAATGCTTCACAAACATTTGGTTAAAGTGTGAAATGTTTGCATCTGACTATAAAGCAAGTCGGGTTCCTGGGCTGAAGAAACTGTCATTAGGGAGAGGAAGCTGGGCATTGCTACGTGACATCATTACCAGGTGCCCACAGTGACCGTTTCCAGGCTGGGCTGGGCTGTGGGCCACATTTTGCACCATGGGGTCTCAGCAGTGTTGACTGTGATTTGGTGGGCTGGTGGTCCGGAGTGGTGGCACGGCCTGTGTCCCACTTGGGGGAAGCTGAGTGTTGCTTTGTGGGCACCAGGTCCGGGTGCCAGTGTGTGTCACAGCAACTCCTGTGTTGAGCATCTGCCCCCTGGTGGTCAGTGCACGTCATAGCGACCAGTTGGATGGTCGGGTACTTAGCCTTTTTTATATATAGATATGCATTGCCCAGGAACACAGACAATAGGGGTGTGAAGGTCTGGGGTGGGGCAGGATCCGGGTGGAGGGGGGCATGGGGGAAAAAGAGGGAGGACATCTATAATACTCTCAACAATAAACATTGTTTTAAAAAAGGGATCTCATTCCCACTTCTGACCCCACAGCCCTCATTTTCTCTTGCCTCCTACAGGTATCTATTATTGGCTTCTTATTTTTCCTTTCAGTGGCCCTTTATACAAAATTATCTCTCCTTTTCTTTTATATATTTTATTGATATTTTACAGAGAGGAAGGGAGAGAGATAGAGAGTCAGAAACATCTATGAGAGAGAAACATCGACCAGCTGCCTCCTGCACATCCCCCACTGGAGATGTGCCTGCAACCCAGGTATATGCCCTTGACCGGAATCGAACCTGGGACCCCTCAGTCCGCAGGCTGACGCTCTATCCACTGAGCCAAACCAGTTTCGGCTCCTTTTCTTTTTAAAAAAAATATATTTTTATTGATTTCAGAGAGGAAGGGAGAGGGAGACATAGAACATCAATGATGAGAGAGAAATATTGATGAGCTGCCTCCTGCACGCACGCCCTTGAGCCTGCAACCCAGGCATATGCCCTGACTGGGAATCAGACCATGACTTCCTTGTTCATAGGTCGATGCTCAAACACTGAGCCACTGCATCCAGGCTATCTCCCCTTTTTTTATACATAAGATAACATTGTGGGTACGCTGTTCTAGGCCTTGGTTTTGTAACCTCAAAGTAACATTTCTCCTCATCAGTACATAGAGAACTTTGGTGTTTTGTTTTTACTTCATCCTATTTAAATGTTTCTCTGCCCATCTTTGATCCCCCCTCATCTTTAGTAATTTGTACAGTTACCTTGTTTAGGCTTTCTAACTGCCTGGGGGGCTATATGTATTTTGAAAAGCACCCACAGTGAATTTTGCTATGCCCCTCCCTCTGGAATAGTGGTTAAGAGACAGATTTCAGCTTAAACCTAAGCTCTACCACTTACTTGCTATGATAATGCTGATCTTTAGGTGAAAGGAAGCTCAGGGTTAGTCTTCTCCTCCTCCGCTCCTACCTCCACCCCTCCACAGGAGTGCTGATCTGGATTTGGAAGCCTCCAGGGCAGTAGGTTGAACCACAGTCACAGTTGGTGGCACTTTCAGAGGAGTCTTTAAAGAAGTACGTGTTGCTTGCAGGCTGTCTCTATCTTTTGTTAGTGTCCTTTTGCTCACTCTCTCTTTGTAGCCATGTTCTAGGGACAGAGGCTTCCAGGCATGGAGACAAATGGTATTTCTTTCCTTCTTGCAACCCTAGGTAGGGGGCTTTGTTACGTCAGTAAAGGAAGAGCCACGCCTAGCATGTGGGCTTTGGGGGCCTCAAGCCTTTCTAGCATAGCAAAATCTCAATCCTTGCAGTGGTACAGTGGAACTCGGGGCCAAAGCTCCTGCTAATATGAGTCACTTTGCTTTGTTTTATACTCCAGGCGTAGATTTCCCTCGGAGACCTCTGGAACCAAGTAATTGGGGCAAGATTCAGGTTCTGCTCTACCTTGGTGAAATATATCCTCAACCATATTGATCTCATGCTTTGATAAACTCCCGCTTACCAATCTCAAACATATGACCCTAAATAAATGAGATACTAGATGTAAGTTTCAATTTCTTTGTCTGGCAAAATGGGAGCAATGATACAGTCTTCATACATTTGATGTGAAGGTGAAATGGCTTGAAGTATGCAAAGTATTTAATACAGTACCTGGCTATTATAGCAGGTGCTCAACAAACTGTTGCTATTATTTTTACTATTGTTATTATTGCTGAGCAGTATAATGTAGTGGTTAAGAGTATGGATTTTGGAATTAAACTGCTCTTTCTGGCTTTGGGTCCAGACTCTGCACTTAGCATCTGTTTGACCATAGGCAAATTGGCTAAACTCTGTAAGCTTCAATTTCCTCAATCATAAAAATAGGGACAGTAGTAGTACCTCTCTCTCTCAGGGTTGCTGGGAGGATCAACTGAGATTGTATATGTAAGGTGCTTAACACAGAGCCTGACATATAATAAGTACGTGCTCTATCTAATAGCATTTAAAAGCCCAAACCCAAGAACCAAGATGGCGGCATAGGTTAACGCCGGACTTTGCTGCTTTGAACAACTACTTCAAAAGTAAAACTAAAAGACAGAAGGGACATCACCCAGAACCACAGGAACACTGGCTGAGTGGAAGTCCTACAACTAGGAGGAAAGAGAAACGCATACGGACACTCAGAGGAGGCGCAGTGCTGAAGTCAAATTCTGAGGTGCGAAGTGCGCGGAGTGGGCTGGTGGCGGAGGGCGCGGTTGGCGTTTTCAATTGGGAGGGAGTTGCAGACTCTGAGCTCCAGATACAGGCGAGTCTTTAGGGACCCAGACTCAAACGGGAGAAGCAGGACTCTCTGGCTTCGGTCAGAGCGAGTGCAGCTTTCTCTCCCAGCTTTGCAGCGGGTGCTGGGACTCAGAGAGGCAGAGCCCCTGGGGACAGGACTGAGAGCCGCCATAACTGCTCTCTCCGGCCCACCCTGTTGATCCTGTTCGACCCGCCCTGCCCAAGCCCTGCACAGAGGCATTTGCCGGATAGCCTCAGGCAAAGGCTAGATTAGCACCTCCCTAGAGGACAGAAGTTCTCTCACTGCTGACACAGCTGATTCTCATAGCCACTTGGCCTGGAGGTCAAACCCTCCCTGAGAGTAGCTACAACAATCAAGGTTTAACTATAAGACTGCGAACAAAGACCACTAGGGGGTGCACCAAGGAAGCATAACAAAATGCGGAGACAAAGAAACAGGACAAAATTGTCAAAGGAAGATATAGAGTTCAGAACCACACTTTTAAGGTCTCTCAAGAACTGTTTAGAAGCCGCCGATAAACTTAATGAGATCTACAAGAAAACTAATGAGACCCTCGATGTTATATTGGGGAACCAACTAGAAATTAAGTATACACGGACTGAAATAACGAATATTATACAGACTCCCGACAGCAGACCAGAGGAGCGCAAGAATCAAGTCAATGATTTGAAATGCGAGGAAGCAAAAAACACCCAACGGGAAAATCAAAATGAAAAAAGAATCCAAAAATGCGAGGATAGTGTAAGGAGCCTCTGGGACAGCTTCAAGCGTAACAACATCAGAATTATAGGGGTGCCAGAAGATGAGAGAGACCAAGATATTGAAAACCTATTTGAAGAAATAATGACAGAAAACTTCCCCCACCTGGTGAAGTAATGGACTTACTGGTCCAAGAAGCACGGAGAACCCCAAACAAAAGGAATCCAAAGAGGACCACACCAAGACACATCATAATTAAAATGCCAAGAGCAAAAGACAAAGAGAGAATCTTAAAAGCAGCAAGAGAAAGAAACCCAGTTACCTACAAGGGAATACCCATACGACTGTCAGCTGATTTCTCAACAGAAACTTTGCAGGCCAGAAGGGAATGGCAAGAAATATTCAAAGTGATGAATACCAAGAACCTACAACCAAGATTACTTTATCCAGCAAAGCTATCATTCAGAATTGAAGGTCAGATAAAGAGCTTCACAGATAAGGAAAAGCTAAAGGAGTTCATCACCACCAAACCAGGATTATATGAAATGCTGAAAGGTATCCTTTAATAAGAGGAAGAGGAAGAAAAAGGTAAAGATACAAATTATGAACAACAAATATGCATCTATCAACAAGTGAATCTAAGAATCAAGTGAATAAATAATCTGATGAACAGAATGAACTGTTGATTATAATAGAATCAGGGACATAGAAAGGGAATGGACTGACTATTCTTGGGGGGGAAAGGGGTGTGGGAGATGTGGGAAGAGACTGGACAAAAATCGTGCACCTATGGATGAGGACAGTGGGTGGGGAGTGAGGGCGGAGGGTGGGGCGGGAACTGGGAGGAGGGGAGTTATGGGGGGGAAAAAAGAGGAACAAATGTAATAATCTGAACAATAAAGATTTGATTAAAAAAAAAAAGCCCAAACCCAAATACACTTAAATGATTTCTGCCACTTCAGATGAGTTGGGAGGTACTTCTTCTGAGGGTGGACAGAGGAATGGGGCATTTTCCCATAAAAATACACTCTTTTAAAATTTAACAGGATAGATGGATACAATATAGGTCTCAAATGCTGCCCTATTGCCATAGGCTTTGGTCACTCACAAGTACATGTTAGCACCAAAGGATTTGTAATGTTATAGCTTGAATAAAGATGTATAAAGGAGGTCAGCATTTTTTAAAAATTTTAAGAAGCTGAGCCTAGGTTCAAGTCAGAAATGTCAGACTCTTAAAACCTAAGCACCACATTTATGCACGTTTTTCTTTTTTTTTTCTGTTATGTTACCTTTAAAACAGTAATGGATAGGGAGTGATCATAAGACAACTGAATCCTGGTTGAGTGCTACTGTTATTACTATTTAGAAGGCAAAAAAGTACCTTCTAAATAAGAAATTCCAATTAAGTCTCATATGAAGACATCAATATATTTATACAGAGGAAACAAAGAAAATCCATTTAAAAGAAGTAAAGGATATGGTGCGCATTTAGGATTTTACTTTTTAAAAACAATATTTTTTGTAATTAATTTCAGAGAGGAAGGGAGAGGGAGAGACAGAAACATCAATGATGAGAACCATCAATTAGCTGCCTCCTGCACGCCCCCTACTGGCGATTGAGCCCACAACTGCAACCCAGGCATGTGCCCTGACCTGGAATCAAACTGCGATCTGGGTTTATAGGCCAAAGATCAACCACCTGCCAGGGTAGGATTTTACTTTTCTTTCACATTTTAGATTTACAATTAAGTCTTTGTTCCAGGAAATAAAAGCCATTGTCACTGCATTCCCCCCAAAATTTGGAGCAACACTGAATACTTCCCTGGACAATCCTGCACATGTTTTATTGGTGACGGCCAAGCTCACTGCTGAACACTAGAAGGGGGAAGATGTCAAGAGATAAAGAGGAAGGGTAAGTAAGGCAAAAAACACCTCATAGATATAGCCTCTGGTGATTATCAGAGACAGGGATGGGAGGTGGGAGGAAGGAGAAGAGGGTGAAGGGGGGATAAATGGTGACGAAAGAGACTTGACTTGGGTGATGAACACACAGTACAATATACAGATGATATATTATAGAATTCTACACCTGAAACCTATATCATTTTACTAACCAATGTCATCCCAATAAATTCAATAAAAATTTATTATTATTTTTTAATCCTCACCTGAGGATATTTTTCCATTGATTTTTAGAGAGAGTGGAAGAGAAAGGGAAAGACAGAGAAAAATATCAATGTGAGAGAAACGTCGATTGGTTGTCTTCTGCACTTGCCCTGATCAGGACCTGGGCCGGGGAGGAGCCTGCAACTGAGGTATGTGCTCTTGATCAGAATCGAACCGGAACCCTTCAGCCTACAGGCCAATGGTCTATCCATTGAGCCAAACGGCTAGGGCTCAAATGAAAATGTTGTGTTTTTTTAAGAGGGAAGATAACAGATCTGAGAGTGACTAAGTGACTAATTTCTCCCACAAGCCCAAAACAAGTAGTTGACTGCTCTTTAATTTTAATTCAGCCCTAGCATCAACTCACCACTCGGGCTTTATGCAACATTTCCTAATTGAATAAAATAAACTCGAATACGAAAACACATCAGAAGAAAATTTAAGTCAGCAACTGCCATGTTCTTATCTCTGTTTCCAATGAATACTGCTGATGTTCTTAAAGGTCCCGGGGAGAGCCTCAGTGGGCAGAGACTGCTGTTACTATTTCAACACAAAATGGGGAGGGGGGCAGTCAATATTGTAGAATTAGTGGCCCAGGCCACGAAATTCGTGCATGGAGAGGGGGTTCCCTCAGCCCAGCCTGCACCCTCTCCAATCAGGGACCCCTTGGGGGATGTTGACTGCTGGTTTAGGCCCAATCCCTGTCGGACATCCCTCTCGCAATCTGGGACCGCTGGCTCCTAACCACTCACCTGCCTGCCTGCCTTATTGCCTCTAACTGCCTCTGCCTGCCTGCCTGTTCACCCCTGACCTCCTCTGCCAGCCTGATCTCACCTCCAACTGCTCTCCCCTGCCGGCCTGGTCTCGACCCCAACTGCTTCTGCCTGCATGATCACCCCTAACTGCCCTCCGCTGCTGGCCTGATCTCGCCCCCAACTACCCTCCCCTGCCAACTTGATCTCACTCCCAATGGCCCTCGCCTGCCTGCCTGATCTCGCCCCCAACTGCCCTCCCCTGCTGGCCTGATCTCACCCCTAACTGCCCTCCCCTGCCGGCCTAATTGCCCCCAACTGCCTCTGCCTCGGCCCCCACCACCATGGCTTTGTCTGGAAAGAAGTTGGATGTCCAGAAGATGGCCGGTGGACCAGTCTAATTAGCATATTATCCTTTTATTAGTATAGGTAGATTATATAGGATAGGATTGCTTAAATGGGGGGAAAAGCCTTTTCAGCAGGAGGAGATGCTCTTAGCAGACAAAAATATATAATCCCTATATCTGGACTGATAGCCAGCCATATGCACTATACTGCCAAACCAGCCATTAAAAAATTAAACTGCTTTCTTACACCTTACACCAAACAGCTGTTGCCCTTAAAACCCCTCCTCAGCCCCCACCTTAGGTTCTGCCTTTGCAGTTCACCCAGAGTAGGTTCTGATTGGTCAGTTTCTATGCCAGTCAGCGTCAAAAGCTCCGCCTCCAAGGCAGCCATTGGCTCCTCACAATTCACCCAGATTTGGTTCTGATTGGTAGGTTTCTATGCCATTCAGCATCTCTGCGCCTATCTCTGGGCCTGATAAGAGAGGCAGGGCTGATCAGCAGGCCCCCCCCCCCCACTCCCCGTGGAGGCCTGGAGAGGCGTGGCTGCTGGCGAAGCCCAGAGAGAAAGAGAGAGGCAATGGCTGATCAACAGCTGCCAAAGAGGCTGCAGATTAGACCCTGCCTCTCTCTCTCTCTCTCTCTCTCTCTCTCTCTCTCTCTCTCTCTCTCGGCCTGATCTGCAGTCGCCACGGCAACCCAGCACTGACTGTAGGACTGACTTCCAGTGTTCAGTCGAGCCTTCAGTCGGTCGTTATAGACCCTGGGTTTTTATATATTAGGATGTCTTTTTAAAAATTTTATTTTATTGTTGAGCATATTACAGATGTCCCCCATTTTTCCCCCTTTGCCCCCCTCCACCAGTCTCCTACACCATCCCAGGCCTTGGCTTGACTTGTACTTATACATTCCTTCACCTTTTACATCCCCCACCCCAAAATGCCCTCCCATCTGGCAACCATCAAAATGTTCTCTGTATCCATGAGTCTGTTTCTGTTCTGCTTGTTCTTTTATTTTGATTTTTAGATTTAATTGTTGATAGACATGTATTTATTGCCATTTTATTGTTCCTATTCTTGATCTTAATTCTTCTTCTTCTTAAAGACCCTTTAACATTTCATGTAATACTGGTTTGTGGTGATGAACTCCTTCAAGCTTCTTCTTGTCTGGAAGCTCTTTATCTGACCTCCAATTCTAAATGATAGCTTTGCTGGGGAGAGTAATCTTGTAGATCCTTGTCATTCAATCGAAAAGATTTATTAAATACAGATCACATTACTGGACCCTAAGCTACTCTCTAGGAATAGAAAGATTTCTAAGCCTTGATTCTAGCTCTTGAGAAACTAATGGTCTAGGTCCATGGTCGGCAAACTGCGGCTCACGAGCCACATGCGGCTCTTTGGCCCCTTGAGTGTGGCTCTTCCTAAGCCTTAGGAGGACCCTAATTAAGTTAATAACAATGTACCTACATATATAGTTTAAGTTTAAAAAATTTAGCTCTCGAAAGAAATTTCAATCGTTGTACTGTTGATATTTGGCTCTGTTGACTAATGAGTTTGCCGATCACTGGTCTAGGTCAGTGGTCGGCAAACTGCAGCTCGCGAGCCACATGCGGCTCTTTGGCCCCTTGAGTGTGGCTCTTCCACAAAATACCACGAGCGGGCACGCATGTACAGTGTGGTTGAAACTTCGTGGCCCATGCGCAGAAGTTGGTATTTTGTGGAAGAGCCACACTCAAGGGGCCAAAGAGCCCCATGTGGCTTGTGAGCCGCAGTTTGCCGACCACTGGTCTAGGTTCAACAAGTTTAATATGCATATGAATCCCCTACCTTGTTAAAATATAGATTATTTAACAGATCTGGAGTGGGGCCTGAGATTCTAAAGAGATCTAGGTAATGCTGCTGCTGGTCCACAGACAACACTTTAAGTCACAAGGGCAGCATGGATAAAGAAATGGAATAAAGGCCAAGCCAGCATGGCTCAGTGGTTGAGCATCAACCTGGTTCATAAACCAGGAGGCCATGGTTCATTCCCAGTCAGGGCACATTCCCAAGTTGCATGCTTGATCCCGTGTGGGGCGTGCAGGAGGCAGCTGATCAAGGATTCTCTCTCCTCATTGATGTTTCTCTCTCTCTCTCTCTCTCTCTCTCTCTCTCTCTCTCTCTCTCTCTCTCCCTCTTTCTCCCTCTCTCCCTCTCCCTTTCTCTCTGAAATCAATAAAAAAACATTTTAAAAAAGAAATGGAATAAAGGGTCACAGGTACTTGGAAATCTAGAGTACTGTGTGAGCACCAATAAAGAAATGCACCCTTCTACCTGAGAGTGTTAGAAAGGCTTTATATAGGAGGGGCTGAATGAGCTGAGTCTTGTTTTCCAGGTGATGGCAGGGGGAAAGTCAAGAGGTCTCACTGAAGTGCAGTGATTATGGTGTGAGATGGACAAGCCCATCTAAACTTTCTGACCCTCAGTTTTCCCATTTGTAAAATGAAGGATTGAAAAGGTCCAGACCCTTCGAAGTCCTAAAACTAGATGATCTCTAATGAGATAAAATTTAAAATCACTTAACATATGACCTGTTAGAAGTTAGGGTGAAATTGATTTTATCAATGAGCCTAACAAACTGACCTACAGTTGACGAAAGTACATCAAACAATAAGAAAACAGCAAGGTAAGCTTATTTACTTATTTTCTCCTATTCAGTTGCCTATTTGTAGGCAGTGTATTGCTTCACAACTGAATTACTTCAAAAGAATACCACACTCACTTGACTGGCTCAATAATACTTAACACTTATAAAGTACCTTTCATCTTCAAGGCAATTTACAAACATCAGTGAAGTACTTGTCACATCACTTTTCATTAGTCCCATTACAGATGGGCCAGATTTAACTGAAATGGGGCAGGCAGGCCCCAGAGCGAGGGGAGAGCAGAGGTGAGAATGTCTCTGCTACCTGTGCTCCTGTTCCCTCACCATCTATTGATAGGTGCGAATCCAACCTCTCCAGGAAAACACCAAGACCCTACAAAAGTAAGAAATGCTATTTCTGAACAGCTTGCTGGAGTTTGCCACTGAAAGGCAAAATGTCAAAGGAGAGAGATGAAGTTAAAGGCTTCTAGATATCTTCCCACCTGAGACTGACCTCCCCCAACACTCTACAGGCAGACCTCGCTTCTTGTGCTTCACAGGTGTTGTGGTTTTTACAGAATGAAAGCAAAACACTCCACCAGCAAAAAGATTATAACTCACTTTATTGTGATACTCACTTTATTATAGTGGTCTGGAACCAAACCCGCAACATCCCCCACGTATGCCTGTATTTACCAAAAAAAGAAAACCAAGTCAACAGTGAATGATTCCATTTTCACAAAGAAGGTTTCCATTACTAAAATTCAAATGAAACTTGGCTCAGGTCGCGCCCCCCCTACTCAGCAGGGCATGATGGGGGACCTCAGGCTGCACCCCCCCCACCTGGCGGGGCTTGACGGGGGACCTCAGGCCATGCCCCTCACCCCAGTGCTGGGCCGGGAGACCTGAGGCCATGCTCTCTGCCACAGCACCGGGCTGGGGGACCTGAGGCTGCACCCCCACCTGGCAGGGCTTGATGGGGGCCCTGAGGCTGCACCCCCACCCGGCAGGGCTTGACGGGGGTGGGGCTAGCCGGGTCTGGTAATTTGGGTAATAATCCTATTTAATAAAAGGCTAATATGCAAATAGACTGGAACAACTGAACAACCTGTTGCTTTGATGTGCACTGACCATGAGGGGGCGTGCATGGAACATGGCTGGAATCAGCTGCGGTGGGATGGTGGAGCAGGTGAGCAGGGGCACCAGACCAAGGTGAGGCACCAGTAGCTGTCATTGGGGCGGGCCTCTGGTGGTTACTGAAAATTCTTTGCTCCCATGTGTCTTGGTCCCGCCTGGCACTTGCACCTGCTGCCAGCACCAACCCCACTCGCACCCGCTGCTGGTGCTGGAGCTGCCACTCACACCCACTGTTGTTGCCTGGCTCCAACTGCTCGGCACCATCAGCAGGTGTGAGTGGCAGCTGCCGGCCCCAATCACTCCTCAGGGCTTCTCTACCTCCCCCTGCTCCTGAGGGGAGATCAGGGCCAGCAGCCACCTCTCGCACCTGCAGCCAGCACCGGAGCTGCCGCTTGCACCCGCTGCCGGTGCCTGGCACTGGTCCCGATCACTCAGTGCCATCAGTGGGTGCGAGCAGCGGCTACCAGCCCTGATCACCCCTGAGGGCTTATCCACCTCCTCCTGCTCCTGAGGGGCGATCAGGGCAGCAGGTGCCGCTCACACCTGCTGATGGTGCCAGCTCCACTTGCACCCACTGCTGGTGCCAGCCCCAATTACTCAGCATTTCAGTGGGTGTGAGTGGGGCCGGCGCTGTCAACGAATGGGAGTGGCGGTGGTGGAAGCAGGGCTGCAGGCAGACAGGGGACTGGGGGCCATGCAGGAGGGGCCGGGGGCAGAAGGGCGGAGGATGGGCCGAGACCCGCCCCTGTGCCTTCCACAGCCTTGCAGCCCACAGTTCCTTTCAAGGTGCACGAATTAGTGCACTGGGCCCCTAGTTTAAAAATAAGATCCATTTGTATAAACCTAAGAAAAGTATATCACAGAGGAGGTAGAAGAGGGTAAAGGGGGGATAAATGGTGATGGAAGGAGACTTGACTTGAGGTGGTGAACACACAATACTTAAAAAAAGAAAGTATATTAGAGACAATTTATTATTTTCTTAAATATAGAAAAGAAAGATGTCTAATCTTCATAAATATTCAATCATAATAAAATGTATCTTTTAACAAAGGAAGCCTTATATTGGAAATTCCTTAGATTAAAACAGGTTTTCTACTTCCTTGTATTTTTCCAGAGTGCTTTGTGTGTACACATACATGGAATACAGCTCACTTCTCATTAACATGAGACAAAGATTAGAAAATTTTATTCTATTTTTATCATTAAAAATTTGTGTCATGATCAAATTTTGGCACATATATGAGTAAATGTTTGTTATAGAAATGCTCTTTAAAAATAAGTGTTTAGCCATTTTCATTTTAACAATATTTATTATAAATCAAGTTTTATAAACAGTAGATAAACTACATACAAAAGCTACACAAATATTCAGAAGCAAAAAACAGTACTAAAACATAAGCACTACTATCAACACAAGAGAAATAAGGTAATACAATGTTTACACATGTATAACTTAAAAAATACTATTTTACATTAATTCAAAAGCTATTCAGAAAGGAAATGTAGTATACTATAATTGCTATCAAAGTTTAGAATTATAGAAACAACAACCATAGCACTATTTTAAAAAATCTTTTCAAATATTCGGAAGACAAATGACTGTCCTTAAAGACAAATTAGACTTGGGTAGAAGCTCTTACTTAACTGAAGAATATAGAAATTTAGGCTTTGGTTAACAGATACTAAATTTAATGGAAATTTATAATCAATATCTTCCTTTTTTGTTATATTCCTGAGTTTTTGCCAAAATATCATAGATAAAATAAAGAGCTTAATTTACTGCTTTGCATACCATTGTATTATATTTTTGAAAACAAAAAGTACTGTGATTAAGTGTGAGTAATGGGGTTTAATAATGTAATCATGACTAGAAGGAACATGTTTATTTTAGCTTAACTATGGGAAAAATTAATGCCCTCTGACCCCTACTGGCAAAGCTCATCTGTAAATTATGATCAAAACTATATTAAACCTGTCACAAATTTTTATTTCCATCTTATGAAACTGTTTTGATTTAAAGGAGAGGTTGATTATGTAGTATATGTAGAATGCTCTTAGAAAAGATTAAAAGGAGTTGAAACTGTCATTATTCACAGATGACATGTCATTGTACATAGAAAATCCTAAATACTCAACCAAAAAAACCTATTAGATTTAGTTCTGCAAAGTAGCAGGGCACAAAATTAACATCCAGAAATCGATGGCATTTTTATACACCAATAATGAATACTCAAAAAGAGAAACTAAAAACACAATCCCATTTACCATTGTAACAAAAAATTTGAGATACTTAGGAATAAACTTAACCAAGGAGGTAAAAGACCTGTACTCGGAAAACTAAAGGACATTGGAAAAAGAAATAGAGGAAGACATAAACAAATGGAATAACATAGCATGTTCATGAATTGGAAGAATTAACATCAGTAAAATATCCATACTACTCAAAGCAATCTACAGATTCAACGCAATCCCTATTAAAATACCAATGGCATATTTCACAGATCTAGAACAAATACTCCAAAAATTTATATGGAACAAAAAAGACCCCGAATAGCTGTAGCAATCTTGAGAAAGAAAAACAAAGTAGGAAGGATCACAATATTGGATATCAAATTATACTATAAAGCCATTGTAATCAAAACAGCCTGGTACTGCCCTAAGAACTGGCATATAAATCAATGGAACAGAACAGAGACCCCAGAAATTGACCCAAGCCATTACGCTCAATTAATATTTGACAAAGGAGGCAAGCGTATACAATGGAGTCAAGACAGTCTCTTCAATAAATGGTGTTGGGATAATTGGACAGGTACATGCAAAAAAAAAAAAAAATGAAACTAGACCACCAACTTACACCATACACAAGAATAAACTCAAAATGGATAAAAGACTTAAATGTAAGTCGTGAAAACATAAAAATCCTAGAAGAAACTATAGGCAGCAAAATCTCAGACATCTCTGGTAGCAATATATTTGCCTATACATCTCCTAGGGCAAGGAGAACAAAGGAGAAAATAAAGAAATGGGACTACATCAAAATAAAAAGCTTCTGCACAGTAAAAGAAACCATCAACAAAATGAAATAGGAGCCCACTGCATGGGAGAACTTATTTGCCAATGATACATCCAATAAGGCTTAATTTCCAAAATATATAAGGAACTCATACAACTTAACAAAGGAAGACAATCCAATTCAAAAATGGGCAAAGGACCTAAATAGACACTTCTCCAAAGACCTACAGAAGGCCAAGAGACATGAAAAAATGCTCATAGTCACTAACCATCAGAGACATGCAAATTAAAACAACAATGAGGTATTGCCTCGCACCTGCCAGAATGGCTATCATCAATAAATCAACAAACAACAAGTGCTGGCCAAGATGGGGAGAAAAGGGAACCCTAGTTCACTGCTGGTGGGAATGCAGACTGGTGCAGCCTCTATGGAAAACAGTATGGAGTTTCCCAAAAAATTAAAAATAGAACTGCATTCCACTTCTAGGAATATATCCTAAGAATCCCGAAACACTAATCAGAAAGAATGTATGCATTCCTATGTTCATAGCAGCACAATTTAGAATAGCTAAGATCTGGAAACCGCCCAAGTGGCTATCAGTAGATTAGTGGATAAAAAAAGCTGTGGTACATTTATACCATGGAATACTATGCAGCTGTGAAAAGAAGGGTCTCTTACTCTTTGAGACAGCATGGAAGAACCTGAAGGGTATTATGCTAAGCGAAATAAGCTAGCCAGACAAGTATCACATGACCTCACTTATATGTGGAATCTAATGAACAAAATAAACTGACAAAATAGATCCAGAGACCTGGAGGCATGGAACAGACTGATGAATCTCAGAAGGAAGTGGGGTGGGGTGGGTGGGAAGAGATTCACCAAAGAACTTATATGCATATATGTATAACCTACGGACACAGACAATATTGTAGGCCTGGGGGAATTCGGGGTGGGGGTAAAAGGGGACATTTGTAATACTTTCAAAAATAAAGATAAACTTAAGAAAAAGAATGAAATATTGCAATGCTAATGGTTAGCACAAGACCAGGCACAGGGTAAGAACTCAATATTACTAATTTAAAGTGAAAAGTCTTTTAATGTATTATTTCTGGACATCAATTCACAATTAAATGTAGCAGTTATAAATTAATATGAAAATATCCAAAAAACAGTTTAAACATGAAAATACATTTTTAGTAACAATAAGAGGAAATTTTACAAGTGGCTATTTTCAGTTTTTGTTTTATCAAAATAGAATTAAATTTAAGGTTCTTTTAAAAAATAGACCTATAAAAGTTTATTTCCTATTAGCTGCTATATGAGATGTGGGTGGTAGGTTCAGTCACTTTACACAAGATCAACCTCTCAGTATCTTCTGAACTGATTACTTCAAATTACAATAAACCCCTTAAAACAGAGTTTTCCCTGGAGACTGAATCGGTGCATCTGGGGATTGGTTCCAACAACTGGACTTTTAAACAAATATCCCCTGCCTCCTGGCAAATTATTAGGTAGGTTGATTTGGAGAATAATGCTTTAAAGCAACCAAATAATTTTTATCATGCTTGAACATTACTTGCTATGAGTGGCATATTTAATGAAAATTAAATTTATCTAGCTTTTTAATCTATATAGCTTATCATCATACCTAAGTATGTCTTACCTGAATATCACAAGGTTTTATTCCAATTCTACTAATATCTCACAAGAGCTGATAAAACAGTAATCATCTTTTTGAAAACTGCTGGTGATTGGGCTTCTACAGTCTTAGTGTTGCATATATCTTTTCTTACCAGAAAGCAGAAGAGTCATCTAGCAGTTATAGTAAAAAACTGAACAGGGTGGAAATTATTCAAATAGTCAGAGTACTCACAAAGTAGTCTTTAAACAGCTTTACCAACATCAGTTAGTAGAGTTACTTGCAAAACCAGTTATCAAATACCTATTAATTTAAAAATTCAATTTATAAGTATGTCAAGTTTGTGTACAGACTCTCATTTGCCATATTAAGCAACTAGGAAGCAATTCTTTAACTGGATATGTGTACATGAAAAAATGCACATAGGTTCATTCTAATTGATCAACTAGTAACAAATCCCTCTAAATTAAAAGAAAATAAGCAATGGAATGTATTCTCAAACAAATATCATGGAACACTGAGGAAAGTTTAAATTATTAGAGATTTGAAAGAACATTTAGGATTAAAACGAACTGTTAGCCACTTCTATTTTCTAATAACAATATCAAATGCAGAGAATCAAAACTGCAAGTTTATTGAAGTGGGTTAGTTTTTAAGCTGATTAAAGCTACTTCATTTAAGCCTGGCCTGTGTGGCTCAGTGGTTGAGCACTGATCTATAAACCAGGAGGACACTGTTCAATTCCGGTCAGGGCACATGCCCAGGTTGTGGGCTCCATCCTCAGTAGGGGGCATGTAGGAGGCAGCCGATCGATGTTTCTATCTATCCCTCTACTTCCTTCTCTCTCTAAACATCAATAAAAACATACTTAAAAAAATAGAAAAATAAAATCAGGCCCAGTGAAGGACCAAATTCTTAAAAAAACAAAACAACAACTTAATTTAAAATGAACTATTTTTGAACCTCAAGTAAATGATGCAGTATTTAATAATTTATTGAAGAATCAACTTTAACAATGTTAGCCTTGGTAAAAGCCGTTGGTAATATACAAGGTGAGAAGGGCTTTAATACCAAGTCCCTGGTTCCACGGTGCACTTCATATTCCCATCTGTATATCAGCAAAGTTGTAGAAGCCGTCTATATCTCTAGATGCTGTCTCCTTGCTTTGTGACACAAACGTCTATTTTAAATATAAAAGAAACAAAAATAAATACTAGTAATCCCCAAATTCCAAAGCCCATGTTCTCCACAGAACAAAGTCATAAGCTTGCTATTTAAAATAAATTCAAGCACATCATTTATAATATTTCATGTGTAGATTTTCTGTAGAATCCATGCAAAATAGTTTCAGTAACTATAATGTAAATTAAGCTCCTTTAAAAGCATTTATGATGTAATTAAGGTCTTTGCTTTCATAATACTTCACTTGTATTTTATTACACTTGGGATTTTACTGTTTTAGAATATACAACACTCATTATGAAAGCTACTGAATAGAGTTGTATTTAAAGAACTTTTAGTTTTTTTATTTTCTATAAATAATTTCAATAGGCTGAGAAGCAAAACTTGAGATTATCTTTTTTAAAAGCTGCTAAAGATACATTACCAATTTAAAATGAACTACTTTCTGAACAACAATAAAGCAGTACTCAATAGAATCCTTTAAAAAAAAGCTTTTACAAATGTCAGCCAGGAAACAGAAGAGACCTGAGTTCCATTCTAGCTTTATCATAAACTAGCTGTACAGTGCTGAAAACTTACTAAACCTCTCTGGGCTGTTTCCACATCTGTAAGATGAGAAAGTTGGATTAGATCATCTTTAACTCATTCAGACCTAAAAACAAGTCATATAACCATTTTCTCTGTTTCCTTTTTTATTCAATCTCATTATATTTGCCCCAACCTTAAATAGTATGTGATGATAAAATGAGGTAAAAGACAAAATACTTTAAATTATGCAAATTCAAGGAACCATAAGCCAAATCAGACTACAAAACCCCCAAATTTCCTCTCATCCTATATAATAAAAGCCTAACATGCTAAGTATCCAGTTGACCAGTTAGCTGTTCAACCACTCGCTATTACATGCACTGACCACCAGGGGGCAGACACTCTGACCTGTAGGTTAGCTTGCTGCTGGGGTCTAGCCAATCGGGACTGAGCGAGATGGGCCAGACATGCCCTGGAGCCCTCTCGTGGTCCCTTCCTGGCTGGCCCACCTCCCGCATCTCTTCCCAGCCCTGATCATGCACCAATGGGGTCCCTTGGCTTGGCCTGCACCCTTTCACAACTGGGGACCCCCTGGGGGATGTTGAAGAGCCGGTTTCGGCCAGATCCCATAGGTCGGACTGAGGGACTCCACTGGTGCATGAATTCGTGCACTGGACCTCTAGTATATTTATAAAAAATAATCAGTTACATATATACTCATTTAATCCTTTTACATGTTTGTTTTTTTTAAGTTACATTAAGTCTGAAATTCTTAAATACACAACTTCATCAACATATCTAGAAAATACCTATTTGTAATGATTTCTAGATAAAGCTCCAGTTCAATTTTTGAGGAAGCATTACTGAAACAAATAAAAATGAACACTGGGCAATGGGATCATCTGTCTAAAGCAGGGGTGGGGAACCTTTTTCCTGCCAAGGACGATTTGGATATTTATAACATCATTCTTGGGCCAGACAAAATTATCAGCTTAAAAATTAACCTGTTGTATTTGGTCAAACATTTAATTCACCCCTAATGTCTTGGCAGGGCCAGGCCAAATGATTTCACGGGCCTTATATGACCCAAGGGCCGGACGTTCCCCACTCCTGGTATAAAATATATAATGTTAGAAATACAGATAAGCTCATCATAAGTTGCCCAGCCAGTGGGGTTCAGTAGTTGAGCATTGATCCATGAATCAAAGGGCCCGGTTCCATGCCTGGGTTTCAGGCTGGATCCCCAGTAGGGGGCGTGCAGGAAGCAGATGATCAATGATTCTCATCATTGATGTTTCTATCTCGTTCCCTCCCTCTCTCTGAAATTAATAAAAACATTTGAAAAAATTGTGAGCAAAAAAAAAAATGGTTATTGTATTTTTAAAAAATAGCATAAGTTGAAAATGCATTTAATCCACTTAACCTACCGAACATCATAACTTAGCCTATCTATCTTAAACGTGTTCAGAACACGTACATTAGCCTACAGTTGGACAAAGTAACCTAACACAATGAATACACACTGTAGAGTATTGGTTGTTTACCCTTGTGATGGCAGGGCTGACTGGGAGCTGTGACTCCCTACAGCTGTCTAGCTTACGAGAAAGTAAGGTAAAGTATATCTCTAGAAGTATGGTACCTACAGAATGCCTATCACTTAAAGTCTAAAAGTCATTAAGTCAAACCATCTGTGTATCATTCACTATTTTTTAAAAAAGGACTTGAAGATGCTTTTGATGAGATTTTTCACTTTAGAAACAAGTATTATTGATGGTTTTTAATAAGTACATTCTTATTTTATAAGTGTGTAAGCAATTAATGTTTTAGTTTGGCAAGGAAAAACCAAAGCTTAGCTTCCAATTATTTATTACAGGTTCTAAAAATCATGATCTGCTTTTTAAAAATTCCATACAACACTAGGCCTAAAAAGTACGATTTGATTGTAAGGAAAAGGAAATGAAAAGGTTTGATTGAAATATAAATACTAGTCGGTCTCAGAACCCTGCCTAGGAGATGGGGAAGTCATGTGTGCCTGTAGTTGTCTGTAGCTCTAAGGCTATTGTGAAATGGGGAATTAGGAAGGGGGGGGGTGTTTGGGAGATACAAGGGTCTAGGGCTGATTCTGGGTAGTCAAGGGATTCTGGGGCTCTCCCTGGCATGTGGAAGATTAATGGGGACACTGGGAGCCCTGTAAAATAATGATCTTAGGGTCCTGGAGGTATCACAGGAGCAGGTTGGATTCTGAGGTTGTCTGAGTATGGACTTTTTTGGAGCGCTGGCGGTTCCTTATAGGTGCAGAGGCCTCTGGATTACTAGGTTTTGCTTTGGTAGATGAGGAGGTCCCAGATCATTGGGAAGTTTGGAAGACAGTGAGATATTTCTGGAACCTTGGAGATCTCTCTAGAAGATGGGTTGGACGGGCGCTCTGGCGTTCCCTCAAAGGTGGGAGCATTTCTGTAGCCTTGCTGTTCACAATGGAAGTATCTATTTTTCTGGAAACTTTCTGGGGGAGGTCTTTAGGCCCTTGAGGTGATTTTCAAGATTAAAAGGGCAGTTGTTCTAGAGTCTTGGGGTTCACCCCTAGGAGTGGGGGAGAAGGATGTTTCTAGAAGCCTACTAGGGGCTTTTGTTAGAGGTAGGGGGTCTTGGAGAGCCCTTGAGAAGGAGTCTGGGACCCTTGGAATACCTTGGGGCTATTTCAGGGGACCACTGTTTTTCTTGGAGATGATATTGGGAGAGGTGAGATGACACACGTGAGGCTTTGGGGTCTCTCTGAAGCTGAATTTCCTGGAGACTGATTTGAAAGCAGCCAGAGATGCTGGAAATTCTCTCTGATTCTGAAACAGTCTCTCTGAAATTGTCCCTGCCTTGCCTGACATGTGCTCCTTTGAGGTCACAAAGAAAAGCCCTGGATTCTGGGATCCTGTGGATGGGATGTGTTTTTGATCAAAGTACATTTTTTAAAAAGTGTGCCAGGTCCAGGCTGGGGTTTGTGAGGAGGAGCTGGCTCAAACAAGGACAGCCTTCAAGGAGAAGTCTGTTATTATGGGGGTAAAGGACAGGAACTTGACCCTATGTAAGTGCCCTAATGGAGGCTGCCAGCAGGTTGAAGTATCAGGGAAGAGGTCAGGGCAGGGGTGGGCAAACTTTTTGACTCCAGGGCCACAATGGGTTCTTCAGTCTGCAGGCTGACACTCTATCCACTGAGCCAAACCAGTCAGGGCACACAATGGGTTCTTAAATTGGACTGGAGGGCCGGAACAAAAGCATGGATGGAGTGTTTGTGTGAACTAATATAAATTCAAAGTAAACATCATTACATAAAAGGGTACAGTCTTTTTTTTTTTAGTTTTATTCATTTCAAACGGGCCGGATCCGGCCCGCGGGCCATAGTTTGCCCACGGCTGGGTCAGGGTCTGCTTGGCAGTAGAGCCACTCTAAGCAGCCCAGGCAGGGTGCCCTCTCACCAGGGGAATGCGGGCCTAGGTGAGTATCTGGGGTCTTCAAGGGATGTCAGGGCCAGTGGCCAGAAGAACAGCAGTACTGAGTCATGCTGAACTCAGCTCAGAATGGGGTTAAAAAAGAAGAAATACAGTCAATGAAATCTTGTACCTTGGTGCTCTTGAATATCTCGTTGACAACATTTTGACAATCTTCTACAACACGATCTCCATTAAACTCCAAGGCAATAACAGGACCTATAAGCAAACCGAAGAAGTGTTGTCTTATCAAGAATACAAATCTATTCTAAAATTATTCTTTTTGTACTTCCCTGAAGAATCTCTAGCTTCTTTGGAAGTAAAAGAAAAGGAAGAAGGAAGTAGGTAGATGGAATGTCATTTAAGCTACTTCTTCCTACAATAATTATAGTACAAATTAACATAGAGTCTCATCACATGATGGGTAGCTTCAGTGCTACTATAGGACTATCACATTTTAAATTGATTTTGGAGAGAAGAAGGGAGGGAGGGAGAGGGGAAAGAGAGAGAAATATTGATCTATCAATCGGTTGCATCCCCATACGAGCAAGAGAGAGAGAGAGAAATATTGATTGGTTGCCTCCCTATACGAGCCAGACTTGCAACTTGGGTATGTGCCCTGATCTGGAATCAAACCTGCAACCTTTTGGTGGGTGGGACGATGATAATCCAACCAATTGAGCCATACCAGCCAGGGTGGACTATCGCAGTGTTGTGAATAGTCTGGCTTTTCTAGTTTTCATTCATCTATAAAAACCATTAAAAGCCCACCCATTTAGCAGTACAAAAAGCAATTGACAAATGACAGAAAAGATCAAAAGCAATTCAAGTCAACATAAGTAAGTTTTGCCAGGCAGCCAGCCTTGCTTCCAACTCTCCTACTTACCAGCCAAGTTCTGGGCCACCAATAATGAAGCTAAGCCAAGTAGGAATTGAAGCCAGGCACCAAAAGTAATGACTATGTGAAATATATTTCTTGAGTGAGCCTTAAAACTACATTCTAAATCCAATGACCAAGTGTTCATTTTTTTAATTCTCTGAAAATATTTATGCTTCCTCTCTCATACATTAATTTATATACTTTTAAACCACCTGTACTTTAATTTCTGGATTTAAATGTAGCATTGGCACTACCCAGTGTCAAACTGTTGGCAAACATGGCCACAAGTCAGCCAAGCAAAATATGCCTTTCAATTCAATTAATATTTATTCAGCTATCACTGTATTCTTAATAGATTTGCTTTTTATCTCCTACAGTAATGGAGAAGTCCTGACCTCCATGAAATTACACATTTCTTGAAAAAAACCCATTAAACAAATACAGAACAACAGAGAATGATGAAGTACTAAGTAATGAAATGCTAAGATGAATGTAGGCATGTGTCACAGGGCAAGGTATATGAATGAGGGAAAATATCCCACTAAATAACTAAAATCACTGAGGGCCTGTGATTTAACATAGACAACAAATACAGAAAAGGTAGGCTACATTGACAGTCAACTATATAATTAGATACAGAGAACAAATTAAAATGTGGGTTTTTCAGCATCACAGAGTGTAGATCAAGACAGGTGCTGAGTAAAGAAAAGAAGGTAACTCAGAAAAATGGATGATTCTGTGTCTGAGGCAAGAAATGGGTAAGGTCAACCAGGAATATCTTGTTGAGCCAAAAAGCAATGAGGCTATCAAAGGCCAATGGGTTGTATCAAGAGGACACAGGAGCCAGCTTGAAGGAGCTCCAAATGGCCAAAGATGAGCCTCGGTGAGATCAGAAGGAATAATGACTGCAATTTATTAAAACATACTGAATATATAAAAATTCATGAGCTACTAATGATATTTAGAAAAGAGAGAAACAAAGAAAATTCATTGGATACTACTATAGGTTGCTAGGGCACCAAATTATTACTTTGAAAATTAATGCTTATTTTCCCTTTATTTATTCTGCTTTTCTGATATGAAGCATATTTCAAATTAACCAAACAGTTCTTCTGTACAAGAAGTTCTGTTAACATCCATTATTAAATACAGAGGTAGTGACATGATTAGAAAATGATCATTTTGCAACTCCTAATAAAATAATTGAATCAGGCAACAATCATCAATGTTTTTTGCATCCCACAGGGAAGAGTGATAAGAAACTTCAAAAAGAAGATTGTCAGCAGTTGAACTTAATCAATTCTAGTATCACTAAAAGTGCAATAATCAAGTTATGTGCCCTCTCATGTAATGATATAGGAAACAGTACCACCTGTGAAATATTCTTGCCCAAAAGAACCCCTAAACGTGAGCGTAAACAAGGCTTTGATCTAACTTATAGTCTACAAGAACTGTAGAGGAACAAATTAAACACACCCAGGCACACAGGACAAATGACCAGGTTTCTTTTACAAGACAAAAAAGGGGAGAGGGAGACACCTGTTTCTCATTAAGAGTGATACAAAAAATGACATACAGTGAGTGGGACAATTTTAGATCTGGATCACATTTACTATAAAAATACATAAAGAACCCAGCCGACATGGCTCAGTGGTTGAGCGTTGACCTATGAACCAGGAGGTCACAGTTTGATTCCCGGTCAGGGCACAGGCCTGGGTTGGGGGCTTGATCCCCAGTAGGGGGTGTGCAGGAGACAGCTGATTAATGATTCTCTCTCATCATTGATGTTTCTCTCTCTCTCTTTCTCTCTCTACCTTCCTCTCTGAAATCAATAAAAGTATTTTAAAGAATACATAAAGAATGTTTTTAGACAATTAGGGAAATTTGGATATGGACTGATTATTTGATGAGGTTAAGGAATTGTTAATCATGAAGCATATTTCAAATTAACAAAACAGTTCTTCTGTACAAGAAGTTCTGTTAACATCCATTATTAAATATAGAGGTAGTGACATGATTAGAAAATGATCATTTTGCAACTCCTGAGGCAAGAAATAGATGTCATAATATATTGTGATTACTTAAGAAAACACCTGTTTTTAATTTTGTTTAAGAAGACACACACTAATATATAGGGGTGAAATGACAAGACATTAAAATTTGATTAAAATATTTCAGCAAAAAGAATATAAATTATTTTTTTCAAGAATGGCAAAAAGTTGATAAAATGGGATGGGCACACATGAGGCATTGTACTCTGTACTTCTGAATAGAGACAGTACATTTGTAAATCTGCAAAAGGACTTAAAAAGCATTTTAAACAAAATACTGAGAAAAGAAAAAGTTGATAATAAATGCAGCGTTTCCAGTTTTGCAGAAAGTGGAAAGTTTGAATTAAGGTAGAATACAGTATGCTTTTAGTCAGGATCAGTACAAGGATATACAGTAGATATATTTTTAAAAGTCAGATATTTATTACTGAAAGTACCTGCATTCTACAAAGACAACATAATCCATAATTCAGAAATCCAATTTTGGTAGAATTACCCAAATGTGAAACTTGGTTGATATTTTCTTGAATAGAATATTATGAGCTTCTGGTAAGCGACCTAATAATTTGTCAACAATCACTAACAAAAAAGGAAGACAAGTGCATCAATTTTGATTAATATGTATGGACAATCCTAAACTAAAAAACTACAATGCTGACAATGTACTCTTTAAGAAGTCCTATTTGTCTTTCTATCTAATAATGATAACTACAATTTCAGTGTTTATTTCAAACTGAACTATGAGGTCAACAAGGATCATTAGTCATGCTTTTAGTGTTTTAATGTGTACGTCTTATCAAATAGTTCGCAGAAGCTTGGAATCTAAATATTTGAACTGTCAAAAAGATTGTGAGACTTTGAAGTAAACAAAAAAGATTCCTGAATGCCCTATCTAATAAAGTCTTCTGTGTAATCTAACATGACCTTGAAACAAGCCACTACCATGTCTCAATTAGATTACAGCAACAGCCTCCAGCTGGCTCTCTGCTTCCCCCTTAGAGCAAGCAGAATGACAAAAGTTACATTTTAAAGGGACCATGACATTCTTCTGCTCTAAAGCCTCCAGTAAAATATTATCTATATTTTTATTATTTTTAATTCTTTTAAAAATAGCTGACAGTTTAAATAACATTAATAGTGTATTAGATTTTGTAGCATATGCAACAGTAAGATATGTAATAATGATACAGAGATGGGAGGAAAGATTTGAGTATATAATGTTATTAGGACCTTATACAGTGAGTGGCCAGATTATTATGACCACCTGACGTTTGTGGGCAAATTAGCTATAATTTCGCGCTGAAGTTGCTAGAGGGCCAGACCATTATAAACATCTGAATAGCACAACATACCTAAGTATCGTTGCTGATCAAGTTCATCCTATCATGTTGATGGCGTATCCCAATGGAGATGGCTTCTTCCAACAAGATAAGGCGCCATGCCACGGTGCTCGTATTGTGCGGGAGTGTTTTCAAGAACATGAGGGAGACTTTACCTTGCTTAGGTGGCCCCCACAATCACCAGATCTCAATCCAATTGAGCATTTGTGGGATGAAGTTAAAAGAGCCATTAGGCAGCTGGTTCCACAACCATCAAATCTCACAGAACTGGACAGTGCTATTCATCAGGCATGGTGTCAGATTCATTGCATCACCTGTCAACATCTCGTGGAGTCAATGCCAAGAAGAATCACCACAGTACTGAAGGCAAAAGGTGGCTCAATGAAGTACTGATAGGGTGGTCATAATAATCTGGCCGGTCATAATAATCTGGCCACTCAGTGTATACTATAGGTGAAGTGGTATAATATTACTATAAGGTGGACTCAAATATATATGCTGTAAAACCTAAGGCAACCATTATATAAAAGGTAGAAACAATAAGTCAATAGAGATAAAATGGAGTTATAAAAAAATCGCCAGTTAAACAAAAAGTGGTAAAAAGAAAGAACAAATGGAACAGAAAGCAGCTAGCAAGATGGTAGATGTCGATCCAACTATATCAATCCTTTTCAATGTGAATGGTCTAAATATACCAGTTAAAAGAGTGACTGTCAGACAGGATTAAAAAGCAAGAACCAACTATATGCTGTTTACAAAAAATTCACTTTAGGTATATAGACTTTGATAAGTTAAAAGGGATAAAGATCCTATATAATAAAAGCCTAATATGCTTAGTGTCCGGTCATCTGTTCAACCAATCAAAGCGTAATATGCTATGATATAGTAAGGCTGCTCAACCACTGGCTATGATGTGCCCTGACCACCGGGGGGGCAGATGCTCCAACCAGTAGGTTAGCTTGCTGGTGGGGTCTGGCTGATCAGGATTGAACGAGACAGGCTGGACACGCCCTGGAGCCCTCCGTGGTCCCTCCCCAGCTGGCCAACCTCCCATGTCTCTCCCTGGCCCCGATCGTGCACCAGTGGGGTCCCTTGGCCTGGCCTGCGCCCTCTTGCAATCCAGGACCCCTTGGGGGATGTTGGAGAGCTGGTTTCGGCCTGATCCTGCAGGCCAGGCCGAGGGACCCCACTGGTGCACAAATTCGTGCACCGGGCCTCTAGTATATGATGAAACACTAACAACCAAACAAAAGCTGGAGTAGCTATATATATCAGGCAAAGTAGATTTCAGAACAAGGAAGATTATCAGAGACAAAAAGGGACATTACATAATCATAAAGGACTCTCCAAGAAGACATAACAATCCTAAATGTGTATGAATCTAACAACAAAGTTTCACAGCAAAACCTGATAGGATCTGAAAAGAGAAATGGACAAATCCACAATGATAGTTGGAGAGTTTGACACTCCTCTCTCTTTAATTCATAGAACAAGTAAGCAGAAAATCAGTAAGGATATAGATGACCTGAATAACACTATCAACCAAATTGACCTAGTGGGCCTCTATAGAGGCCCAACAAAAGCAGATTATACATTCTCCTCACATGTATATGGAATATTTGCCAAGATACACTATAATCTGTACCACAAAACAAACCTTAAGTAAAGAAAATAGAAATTATACAATGTGTATTTTCAGACCATAATAACAATCTACAAATCTATTACAGAAACACATCTGGACAATCTCCAAATGTTTAGAAATTAAACAATATAATTCTAAATAATCCATGGATTAAGTGAAAAGTCTCAAGGGAAACTAAAAAAATATTCTGAACTACATGGGGGGGGGGTCAATATACTTTTTCTATAAAGGACCAGGTAGGAAATCAACAAAACAATCCTATATAATAAAACCCTAATATGCAAATTGACCAAATGGCAGAACAACTGGTTGCTATGATGTGCACTGACCACCAGGGGGCAGACACTAAACGCAGGAGCTTCCCCCTGGTGGTCAGTGTGCTCCCACAGGGGGAGCGCTGCTCAGCCAAAAGCTGGGGTCACAGCTGGCAAGCGCAGCAGTAGTGGCGGGAGTGCCTTTTGCCTCCATGGCAGTTGGACATCCCCTGAGGGCTCCTGGACTGTGAGAGGGCGCAGGCTGGGCTGAGGGACACCCCCCGGGTGCACAAATTTCAAACACTGGGCCTCTAGTAGATACAATAATGAGTGTGGCTGTGCTCCAAATAAAACTTCATTTATGAAACATACAGGAGGCCATATTTTGCCAAACCCTGAATTAAATGAAAATAGATCATATCAAAATTTGCTGGATGCTTAAAGCAGTGCTTAAAGGAAAATTTTTAACATGAAATACATATACAGTTGATCCTCATTATTTGTGAATTCTTTATTTGTGAATCTGCTTACCTGGAAAAATTTATTTGTGACCCCAAAATCAAGAAAAGTTTCTTCATGGTCATTTGTGGACACTCACAGAGTGGCATAAAAAAGTTGCCTGACATGCATGGTCCCAGGTGAAAATGAACAAAGTGATGCTCTGCTTCTTGTTTCAGCATTCATTCTGTAAACAAGTGTCCTTTTCATAGTCTAGTTAGTGCCACATTTTCCACATTTTGTTCTTTTTGTTGTGATTTTGCTATTTTAAATGGCCCACAAACGTAGTGCTGAAGTGCTGTATAATGTTCCTAAGTTTAGAAAGACTGTGATATATCTTACAGAGAAAATAGCTGTTAGGGAAGCTTCATATAGGCCTGAGTTATAGTGCTGCTGGCTCTAAGTTCAATGCTAATGAATCAATAATACATACTAAAAGGTGTCTTTAAACAGACACACATACAATAAGGTTATATATTGATTTGCTTTATCATATGCTACACGTGCATGAGCACACACACTTCGATTTTGTTTTGCTGAACCATTTGAAAACAACAGATATCATAACACATCAGCATGCATCGCCTACATAACCACAATACCATTATCATACTTAAGGGCCTTAAGCAAACAATGTTCCCATCTCAAAGAAAAACAGTACTCTGTCCTCCAGAATCAGCACATCTTCAATACATATAGGCAGACAGCAACCCTTCAGAAGGTCACACTAACTCTAGATCCTCTTTTTGCAGACATATTTCAATATCTGAAATGTACTGGTAACATTTGCCCACTGGGGAAAACAATCCTATTTTTGCATGGGAAATTAATCAATCATATCAACTACATAAAATACTATACCATTTTATTTATATTTCTTACTTTTCATGTATGGTCAAAGCACACTGAAGACAGAAAGAATCCTTATCAAGTGCTTTGTAATTCTGGACAGTATAATAATACAATAATAAAATAATAAAAAATAATAAAACACATAATAAATATGATTTTTCCGAACTAAGGCAATAGAATAGGGAAAAAATGTAATGTCTGATTTCTAATTATCATATAGCTTTTTTCAAATGATGTGAAATTTTGACATTTCTAAATAGTAGTAGGAAAAAACACAAAACAAGTGAGAAAGAGAAGGCAATGTAAGAGAAAAGCTAAAGGCCAGAGTAAACCAAATCAGCATCTCAAGAGGATAAGCACAAAAGTGTACCAATCAGCCAGAAGGTACCTCTGTCCAGAAGTTGAAGGAATTCAGGTGCTCTTTCCCGAAAAACCCTCTCAGCATCCTCAGCTTTCATGGATACTTCCTTTGTCTGAATCAGGAAGAAACCTAAATGAACCATCTGTGGAAAACAGAATTTCACTTAGATTTTAAAATGACCTTCTGAGATTAAAACAATATTTCCTAGTACATTTCTGTATAAAATATGACACAGTATGCTGAGTTTTGTTTTAGTTATAACTCTAATTTGGGTTGTTTGCTAAACAGGTTTTCACATATACAAGATTCCTTCTTCCAGATGGGTGGTTCTGCTTAAGAACTGATACACAATGCCTACTGCTAAGATTAAGGATCAAACAAATGTGAATGATCCCTCAAAATTTTAACCCTTTTCGGTCCAACGTCGAGGCTGACTCGACAGACCAGGCGCTAGGAGCAGGTCCAACGTTGAGGCTGAGGTCGACACTGCAAACCGGTTCAACATTCAATCCCGTCAATTAATTTGGACCAGACTGTTTGAATTCCAAAAATGAAATTGGACCGCAAAGGGTTTTAAATATAATTAAATTTTTTTTGAATAGATGGAAACCTTAGTTTTGTGATAACGAAAGGAGAACGGTTAAGTAAATTATGGTGCACTGACATGATAAAATACCATAGTTCATTAAACATAACAAATAATAAAATGGGGAAAAGCTTGTATAACAATGTTAATTTTTAAAAACATGATACAAATTTATAGAGCATAGCACAATAATGATAGATTATATTTATGGAGTACTTACTCTGTACCAGGCATTTTATGCACTTTAGGTACTATTATTATTCTCATTTTACAGATAAGAAAACTAAGGCACAGAGTGGTTAAGAAACCTGCCCAAGATCACACAACTATTAAGTAACAGAGTTATGATTAAAACCCAATTGATTGAGCCCAGCTGGTGTTGCTCAGTGGTTGAGCACTGGCCCATAAACCAGGAGGTCATGGTTCAATTCCTGGTCAAGGCACATGCCCAGGTTGCAGGTTCAATCCCTAGTAGCGGGCATGCAGGAGGCAGCCGATCAATGATTCTCTCTCATCATTGATGTTTCTATCTCTCCCTCTCTTTTCCTCTCTGAAATCAATAAAAAACATATATTTTTAAATCTAATTACTCAAATACTATGCAGCTGTATAAAAGAAGGATCTCTTACTCTTTGCAACAGTATGGATGGACCTGAAATTTATTATGCCAAGTGAAATAAGCCAGTCAGAGAAGACAAATATCACATGATATCACTTATTTGTGGAATCTAATAAACAAAATAATTTGACCAACAAAATAAGTCCTGAGGCATGGAGGCATGGAACAGACTGACATATCTGGGGGAGCGGGAAGAGGTTAACCAAAGAACTTATATACTTGTATGCAAAGTCCATGGACACAGATAATAGTGTGGTGAAGGCCTGGAGGGGGGTTATAGGGGCTGGGTGGAGGGAGGTAAAGCAGGGGAAAATGTGGGATATCTGTAATATTGTCAAAAATAAAAACACATATATATTTAAAAACCAATTAATCTGATTACAGACTAAATAAAAAAGACTGTTCTTAAAAAGAATATTCTTTAAAAGACTATTCAAAGTACAGTAAGTACATTATGATTTTTAAACATATTTCTACTCTTCTTTATTTCTATAGTTTTCTTCAATGAGTGCATATTAATTTTTAAAATAATTATTAGTTTTTAAAATGCAGTCATTCAACCACTTCAGTTTTTAGCAAAGTGTACTGGGTTTTTAATATGAAAGTAACATATATGCTCAATAAAGAACATTTGAAAAAAAACAAAAACAACCAAGATGCATACTCAAAGACGTCACTGCCATATTGGCATACTTCCTTTGCATACTACCTTTTACCCTCCCAAGTTTACTTTCCCCCATTACAGAAATAATACATGTTCATTGCAAGGTCCATAGAACTACAAAAATGAAAATACCCTTTGCTTAATTCACGTCCTAAGAATAACCATAACTGTTAATGTTTTAGTATCTATAACTTTTGAGACTTACCTACTTAAAATAGATCAGATACTTATATAATCTACTTTTCCACATAACTGTGAACATTTTCCAGTTATTCTATAAAATCAGTTTTAATGATTAATAGTATTTCATCCTATGACTACATTATTCCTATTCCATCAAATTGGATTCAAACTCAAATTATTTTTTCACAGCCCTCAATGCTAACTCAGGAAAAAATTAAAAAGTAGCAGAAAATTATAGACATCACTGCCAGGTGATGACTGCAATATTACTTAAAACAATCCTACATCTGTTTCTAATTTTCTAGACTGCTCGTTACCTCTCATTTTATAGTCAGACACATAAACTGACAAAAGTAAGATGACTAATTCAAAATACCGTTACCTAAAAACAAATAATGAACTCTGAAACATGATTTCACTGTAAATATTTGAAGAGACTCTTTTTGAATGAAAATTATTCCACTTTTAGAGACTTGAAAATAGCAGTAACTACCCAACTTGAATTATGTAAGACTTCTAAACAATTCAAATTAGATTTATTCTAATTTATCCTGTGCATATCTGTCATCTAAGTAACAGCCAGCGAAACTGATTTTTAGGTGAAATAACCAAGGCCCAGTACGTCTCTTGACTCCCTATGGAAGGTGCTTTTTGCTTTACTCAGCTTTTCTGG
Source organism: Myotis daubentonii (assembly GCF_963259705.1). Taxonomy (NCBI): domain Eukaryota; kingdom Metazoa; phylum Chordata; class Mammalia; order Chiroptera; family Vespertilionidae; genus Myotis; species Myotis daubentonii. The sequence goes on along the minus strand of NC_081861.1, from coordinate 4,004,950 downwards.
ACCCTCTCAAGTTTTATACTTCCTATCTATAAAAGAAAAAAACAACATTATGACATGTTTAATTTGTAGAAATAACTGAAACAAAATTCTGTGATACTCTTAGGGTTTAACAAAACCAGAGTTAGCAGTTCCAGTCTAAGACTATTCTAAGATATTTGTGTTATAATACAAAAAAGACTTGCTTTATTTTTTCCATCTCAGAATTAACTAGCTTCTACACATATTTTCCTAAGAACTTGAGCCTAATTTAAAAACAATGCAATCTCTCTCTTAAGTCACTGGTTTTCAGGACGTTTTGATACCCTCTTCACATGTGCTTGGCATTTCCTTTTTGTTCTCTTTTAATTCCTTAATTTTGTGGTTTCAAAATTAGGTAGAACAACTAGCCAAAAAAGTCCCAGGGTTTTTCTTTCTAGGCTGGATGACAGTATCTGTCTTGACTCCATGTACTTTTGGTCACATTCCTGCTCCACCAGGCATTTATCAACTTTTCTTTATAACTGAGATGGCATAGTAGCATAAGGTTTAAGGGTTAAGATGCAGCCTACAATGCCACATTACCTGGACTTAAGTAATGGCTCTGCATTTACCATGTGAGTGACTTTTGCAAGTTACGTACCCTCTCTCTGGCTCATTTCCCTTATCTGTAAAAAAAGTAACCATGACACCTATTTCATAGGTTATTATGAATTGAGTCCACTTACAATAGTGCCTGATATATAAACTCTATATAAATGTTAGCTATTATCATTATTATTAGATGTGTTTGTTTTAAATTATTTTGTATTCCAGAAGGATATCTAAAGAACCTCACTGGTCATATTGCTTTTGAGGGCACACAACACTGTCATTTTATACATCAGATACAAAAGTTAAGAACACCTGATGACACATGAAGACAGTGTTTGTTTTGAGGGCTTTTTAAAAATATATATTTTTATTGATTTTAGAGAGAGGAAGGGGTGGGATGGAGAGAGGGAGAGAAACAGATCAGCTGCCTCCTGCACGCTCCCCACTGGGGATTGAGCCCGCAACCCAGGCATGTGCCCTGATTGGGAATCGAACTGTGACTTCCTGGTTCATGGGCCAACACTCAATCACTGAGCCACACTGGCCAGGCTTGATGGCTTTTTTATTTAAACATACTATATATATAAAAGCCTAAGCTACTGTTAAGACCAAACAACTGGAATGATTGGAACTGGTCGTTATGATGCGCACTGACCACCAGGGGGCAGACGCTCAATGCAGGAGCTGCCCCCTAGTGGTCAGTGCACTCCCACAGCAGGAGCACCGCTCAGTTGACTGACCCGTCCAGGTGGCCCACCAGCCCGGTGGCAGCCACTCACTCCCTCAGTAGTCCTGCAGGTCCAAGCTCTGGAGAACAGGCCAGGCACCGATGGACCAGTGCTGCAGGCACAGTCCCAACAGTGCCACGGCCTCCTGGAAGTCGGCCTCAGGCACCACAGCTGCTTTCCCTCCCTAGACACTCCACAAGGAAGAAACAATATAAAAGTGGCTGCCAGGTGGCTCCCAACAACTGGTGCAAATGTCAGCGGGACAGATCCGGATCCTGGGCTGGCAAGGGTATCCCACCGCCCGCTCGGAGGGCTATCACATCCCGGCTCCTCCACCACCTCGGGACCCCACCCGTGCACAAATTCATGCACTGGGCCTCTAGTACTATATATTCTTTATGTCCACTCCTCATTACCTACCAAAAAGGAATTTAACCTGAATAATTACACCTTTTGAAAACTATTTGTAGATTTTAAAAAACTGCTATACATTATAATGAAAAGATTTTCCTCTCAGATGTTGGATTAACATCTTATTAGATAACTCAAAGGCTAGAAACACTTTTTCTAGATCTTACCAGATTCATAGCATGTTTTCATCAGATTGGTATAATAAAAAAAATAAAATATCAAAGTCTTAAAATTATACTCTGGCTTCTGTTGTTTTGAAAACTAGATCTCAGATATACTTTGTACATTTCAGACATGAGTTTTCTACATTGTAGACTGTGTATCTACAAAAGGTAGTCATTTTTAGCGTTTTTTTCCCTAAAATTGTTCCTCTTGACATAACTGTTACAACTCTTTAAAAGTCTAATCAAAAGAGACTTGCTGATATTTCCATTCACTTCTCCATTCCATGGAAGTTTGACTTTTTAAATTCAAACAGACTCCTCCTGAAGAATGTCTGATGAATGGATAATCAGAAATACTGCCGCTGCCTCCCTACAGGAGCACCTATCAACACAGGAACTGCTGCTTCTGGAGCCCCTACAGCCCTAGTTATATTTCAAGTGGAAGCTGCTACCCAAAGAACCTTTCTCTATTCACAAGCTCACCAAAAGCCCCTGTTCATGAGCCTATGACCTCTGCTATCCTAGCTCCCACCTCATTCTTCTGCACCAACCTCTCCTTCATGGCAATAGGGCAAAGGACAAAAAGGAAAGTAATGTAAAGGTTGCTCTCATGGTCACAACAGGCTCTGAAAGTTGTATTCCTAAATGTCTTTCCCACTTCCTGACCAATTAAAACTCGAAGTAAATTTCCCCACTAAATAATTATAAAAGGTCAAGCTTTACTATGCAGTACCACACTTTGTGAACTTCCGTGGAATTCATTTATTATAAAGAATGGAAGTTCTTTGAGGGCAGAGAATTTTGTCAATGTATCTCCAACCCCAGCATATACTATATTTCAACAGCTCTAAGTTGCCATCAATTGTAAGATGCATTTCAGATAACAAAAATGTACAAAAACAAATGGGCATCCTATAATCAATGAAATAGAGTAACAGAGTAACTCGCATGTAATACGTGCTTAATAAATGCTTACTGAATGGGATTATATTTTTAAAAATTTTCTTTGGGAAAGTATTTTGAAACCTAAACATTCAGCTTACAGATAAATCTGTAGGGGGGAAAAGACTATAACTTAAGGATTATCTGTATTTCTCATAGCCAAGTTGAAAAGAATGAAAGTTCTCTGCAAAGTGGTGTGTTTCTAACCAGGTGTATGTTCATCTCTCTTCTCTCTCTCCTTACCTCATCAATTAGTTTCATGGCATTTGCGATAGTATAATCACCAGCAAATAATACCACCAGGCATGACTCATCACTGTTCTTCTGTCTCTGACCGTGAGTTACAGGAACGATACTTCTATTGGCTTCTGTGGAAATTCGGACAGCTTGGAGCTCATTGGTAGTAGGTAGAGGAACATAGTTGTGAATAACAGCATTTTCTGGAAGAAGGCTCCAGTTGACTTCTCCAGACACAGGTGTAAAGTCATGGATGTTACTCCAGTTATTATTGAAGATACTTAGCCCTGCATCTTTGAACTGGAAAGCTAATTCAGGGTAGTACCATTGAAAACAGCCAAACTTGATATTTGTGGAAGACTCAATAATGGGTTGAGTGGCACAGCACAAAAAGACTTCCAGCTTTCTACAGTCCCGCACACGAAACTGTTGGCAGGCCAGTGCGCACTTGCAATCTCTGCAATTGCGGAAAAACACACTGCCTTTCACAGGTCCCAGAAAAATGATGCAGTTGGTACAGTCATCAATAGTAATTGTAGCAGAGTGATCAAAAATATAGATGTTACAGCTCTCACAGTCTTGAATGAGAAACTGTTGTCCTGCCACCTTCCCAGGTAAGCGACCCACTGTTTCATTCTTCAGTCCACTGAACATGTAGTCTTTTGGATCAACCTGTGGGGACAAAACACAGACCTTGAGTATTATTAACATTATTTAATAAATATTAATTGTCTATGGGTGCCAGGCATAATTCTTAGTGCTGAAATAATACTTCCTACTCTCACTGACTGTAGCATAGTTAGAAAATGAATAGAATATTTTTTTTCAAAAGGCATGAGGGAAAAACAGGAGTAAACTGTTATAGATAAAGGAAGACTCAAGGACATATCAACCAATGTGTGGACAGTATTTGGATCCTGTTTCAACATACCAACTGTAAAAACACTTTTTTGAAACAACTGAAGAAATTCTCACACATACACACACAGAATACTGGATGATATTAAGGAATATTTCAGCTCTGACCTTTTTCTTTAATTTTTTTTATTGATTTCAGAGAGAGGAAGGGAGAGGGATAGAGGGATAGAAACATCAATGATGAGAGAGAATAACTGATCGGCTGCCTCCTGCACACCCCCTACTGGGGATTGAGCCCAAAACCCGGGCATGTGCCCTTACCATGGGTTGACTTCAAACACTGAGCCACACCAGCCCAGCCTGACCCGTTTTCTTTTTCTGATGCTTTACTTTTAAAACTTCTGCTTCTTAAAAAATTTCTGAAATTGGAAGTACACCCACATAGAAATATATTTCTCTATCCTTCCATAAATTAATGAATGGGTCTTAGTTTCTAAACCCTGATTGATTTCTGCAATATACTCCAGAAAATGGAAGAACCCGAAGATACAAATCTGAGTCTAACATTCATTGAGCTATTCCGACAATGTAATTTTTCAAATGCCACCATTTCTATCGTTAGATACTCTAATCGAAAGCTCACATAATTTTATAAATAGTATGCCTGGAATCAGTCAGATTCCTTTTTTAAAGTTTAACTGGCCTATCAACATATAGTCACTAAAAGGGCATTTTTTCCAAATTACTTTTAAATCTACTTGCACTGTTTTACCTCTTTGTGGGTCTATAAATTTTATGCAGAACTATTCATGCACCAGAAACAGGCTCTCATAGATACAGTACTAAAAATCCAATCATTTAATCACGGTAATCATTAGCAAACTATCTTAAAGTTATTTACTCAATATTGCACAATAAATGTGGTACTTGTTTTACATAATGCATTAGAAGGAACACTGGTCTGTAGCATGAGGATGTATTTAATCTTTGACACCAGACACCTGATCTACTGGCATCTTGATCTTGGACTTCCCAACCTCTAGAACTGTGAGAAAATTTTCTGTTGTTTAAGCCACCCAATCTATGGTATTTTGTTTTAGCATCCCAAGCCAACTAAGTGTGGCTGCCATAGCAAAATAACACAGACTGGGCAACTCAGATAACAGAAATTTATTTCTCGCATTTTTGGGGGCTGGAAAGTCCAAGAGATCAAGGTACCATCAGGGTTGGTTTCTGGTAAGAAATTTCTTCCTGGCTTGAAGATGACTGCCTTCCTCCTATATCCTCACATGGCCTTTCCTTCGTGGGTACAGGGCAAGTTCTCTAATGTCTCTTCTTAGAAGGACACTAATCCTATCAGATCAGGACCCCACCCTTAGGACCTCATTTAACTTTAATTACTTCCTCATCTCCAAATGCAGTCACACTGGGAGTTAGGGTTTCTACATATGAATTTGGAGGGTGGGGGGCAGAAACATTCAGTCCATAACAGCTGCCAATGCTGAGGAGTTCAATGTAATTTACTATTCTTCTAAGAATTTTCTCTGGACACTTCAGTTCTTGTTCATGGAGAGAAATTAATCCTATAGCTAAAGAATTCTATAGTACAAAATTATCTGGACTCTCGATATGGTCTATAAAGAAGAAATTTAGGACTTATGTTGCTGTACTTTTTGAACAATTACTCAAAGTTCTTTAAAATAAAAGTTATAAACAACCTTAAGCTTAATACCATAATAATGTTGCAAGTAAAGTGCCTAAAATCACAAACATGGGAAGGCCATGTTTTAAACTACCTTTTTCACAAGAACCACTTATGAAGTAGGTTAGTTTAGGCTGTATTTCTTACTATGATCTGTAAAAGGTAATGGATATACTTTCAAAATCAGAGAAATGTTTCAGGAGTTGGAATTCACCTGATACAGCTACTAAACTAAGTTAAACATTATTTCCCTAACAGAAGACAAAAGTGAACATCTTAATCTTTTACTGAGTAGTGATATAAAATTTTCATTGAAATTCATCTCACAGTTAAACTTCCATAATAATGATCTGAGATGAAATAATAGAATTTGTTAATTTCAATGGAAATCCAGTCATGATAGAAGTTCAAATAAGACCCAGGAGTATAAGAAACACTATATAGGTTCCAGCCACCATTCTAAGTGCTTTATAATTATTCACTCAATCCACATAAAAATCCCTATGAGGGTTGTGTACTATAATTATCTCTGTTTTATAGATGAGAAAATTGAGGCCTCCAGAGGCTAAATAACTTGCCCAAGGTCATGGGGTAAATGCTTGAGCTCAGTCTCAGACCTAGGCAGCCTGGCTCTTAAGTACACAACCATATTCAAACAGAAACCAATATTAACTAGGTATGTAAATCAACGGCACAGAATAAAGAGTTCAAAAATAGACTTACATATTTATTGACAAAGGCAATTCAATAAAGAAAGGATAGTCTTTTAAACAATTGGTGCTGGAACAACTGGACATCTATATGTAAAAAATAAAAAGTATTTCCCATACTTTGCACCATATATAACAATTAACTCAGGATGGATCATAAGTCCTACATATAAAACCAAAAACTGTAAAACTTCTAGCAGAAAACAGAGGTGAAAAAATTTTTGTAACCTTAGGTAAAGATTTCCTATATGTGAAACCAAAAACATAATCCAAAAAGGAAAAAATTTATAATTGGACTTTTATCAAATTGAAAACTTATGTTCTTCACAAGACACTGTTAAGAGAAGACAAATCACTAATTGGGAAAATTTTTGCAAATTTTTATATGACAAGGGACTTGTATCTAGGATATATAAAAAAAAACACCTCTCAAAACTCAACAAAAAGAGAACAAATAACCCAGTAAAAATGGTAAAGATTTTTATAAACACTTCACCAAAGGAAATATATGGATGGCAAATGAGTACATGGAAAAATGCTCAAAATCACTAGTTATTGGGAAATGCAAATTAAACCACAAAGGCAAATTAAACTAGATTCCTATTAGAATGGCTGAAAGTTTTTTTAAAAACTGAACATAACAAGTTCAAATGAGGAAGAGCAACTGGATCTCTCATACATTGCTGATGGGAATGCAAAATGGCACAGCCACTTCGGAAACTAGTTTGGCAGTTTCTTATAAAGTTTAATATACAGTTTCCATATGACTCAGCAATCCCACTTCTAGGTATTCACCCAAGTGAAATGAAAACTTATGTTCACTCAAAAACCTGTATGCAAAGATTTATGGTAGCTTTATTTATAGGTACTAAAATTGGAAACAACCCAAATGTCCTTCAACTGGTGAATGGATAAACAAACATGGTACCATCCATACAGTGAAATACTACTCATCTATAAAAAGGAACGTATCATGCTAAGTGAAAGAAGCCAGACTTAAAGGTTATCTATAATAATAAAAGCATAATACGCTAATTAGACCGGAGGTCCTTCCAGACAACCTTCTGGACGAAGCCGTAGTGGCAGGGGCCGAGGCAGAGGCAGCCTCCGCAACAGCGGGGGCCAAGCCCCTTGCATGAATTTTGTGCATCTGGCATCTAGTATATTCTATGATTCTATTTATATGATATTCTAAAAAAGACAAAAGCAAACTGATCAGAGCCTGGAGGCAGGGTTGACTACAAAGGAGCATGAGGATATTTAGGAGGATGATGGAGCTGTTCTGTATCTTGATTGTGGTGCTAGTTACTGACTATTCATTTGTCAAAACTCAAAGAACTGTACACTTAAAAGGATAACTTTACGGTATGCAAATTATGCTTTAATTAAAAGAAACAAATTACTTAAAATTTAAACAGTAAGTCAGTTTCAGGGTAACATAGCTATGTAACTGAAAGGTTATTTCACACAAATGCAAGTATCAGTGCCACATAATTACAGAAATAATAAATACCAGTACCTTGACCTTTATACACTGATGATGAGAGAAGATGAAGTATTATATTTATACTAGAGGTTCAATGCACGAAATTCGTGCAAGGGGCTTGGCCCTCGCAGCCGCACCTTCGTCCGGACGGTCATTCTGCTGTTTGGTCTAATTAGCACATTAGTTCTTTATTATATAGGACTAGGGGACCGGTGCACGAAATTCGTGCACTGGGTGTGTGTGTGGGGGGGTGTCCCTCAGCCCAGCCTGCCCCCTCTCACATACTGGGAGCCCTCAGGCGTTGACCCCCATCACCCTCCAATCGCAGGATCGGCCCCTTGCCCAGGCCTGACGCCTCTGACAGAGGTGTCAGGCCTGGGCAGGGGACCCTCATTTCCCCCCATCACTGGTTCTGCCCCCAGCCCCCTCCGATTGCTGGCTCTGCCCCTTGCCCAGGCCTGATGCCTCGGCCAGAGGCGTAGACCCCCATCACCCTCTGATCGCCTGATCGGCCCCTTGCCCAGGCCTGACGCCTCCGCCAGAGGTGTCAGGCTTGGACAGGGGACCCCCATCTCCCCCCAATCACTGGCTCTGACCCCCACCCAGGCCTGAGGCCTCTGGCCCAGTAATCATGCCTGGGCAAGGGACCCCCAGCTCCCCGCGGTTGCAGGCTCCGCCCCTGCCCAGGCCTATTGCCTCTGGCCTAGGCGTCCGGCCCGGGCAGCGGGGACCCGCAGTGGCAGTGGGGGGCACCGCGATTGCGTGGGCTCCGCCCCTGCCCCTGCAGGACGCCTCTGGCTGACGCGTCCGGCTCGGGCAGCGGGGACCCGCAGCTGCAGCGACCCCGCGATCGTGGGCTCCGCTTTAGGCCCAGGCAAGGGACCCCTAGCTCCCGGGACTGCCAGCTTCGACCGTGCCCAGCTCCCATCGCTGGCTCCACCCCTACTTCCTGCTATCACTGGCCAGGGCGGCAAAGGCGCCTGATTCTCCAATCATGGCTGGGGGGCAGGGCAAAGGCGGCCCCAGCCGCCTTTTAGCTCCCCCCTGGGTTTCCGATCACTGTCAGTGGCAGGGGGTTCTTCCTGCTTTCCCTTTCGCCTCCCTGCATTGTGCCTACATATGCAAATTAGCCGCCATCTTTGTTGGCAGTTAACTGCCATCTTAGTTGGCAGTTAATTTGCATATAGCCCTGATTAGCCAATGAAAAGGGTAGCGCCGTACGCCAATTACCATTTTTCTCTTTTATTAGTGTAGATTAGCTCACATGTTACTAAATACATAAACACAAAATAGAATTATAAAATTTTAGAATTGGAAAGGATTCTCCTCTATCAACTAATCTAACCTTAATTTAATTTTATATCTTATCACATTCCCTTTGTTCACCCAGATTTGCCTGAATGCTTCTAGCAATGCTTACCTCCCCTCATGAGATGCTCAAAGAATTAGAGAACTGAAAGGAATCTTAAGAAAATGGGGACTAGAAAAGCTAAATTATTTTATCAGTGAGGTGAAGTGGAATGCAGAATACAAATTAAAACCCAGTTCCACACACTTTCTACTCCCTGTGCTTTTCCCCTTTATCAAAATTTTATGAGTGAAGAAATTGTAATGCTGCTGGTGCAAATGTAAAATCATACAGACACTTTGAAAAACAGTTTGGCCCAACCGGAGTGGCTCAGTTGATTGAGCATTGTCCTGTGCAGCGAAGGGCCATTGGCTTGATTTTCACTTAAGGGCACGTACCTGAACTTCAGATTCCATACCCAACCCTGGATGAGGCATGTTGGGGAAGCAACCTATTGATGTGTCTCTCTCACATTGATGTTTCTCTCTTCCTCTCTTCCCTCCTTCCCTTCTACTCTTTCTGAAAATCAATGGAAAAAACATCCTTGGGTGAGGATTAACAACAAAATAAAATAAAAAGGTAGAAACAACCTGCATGCCTATCAACTGATCAATGGATAAATGCATAAAATATCTATTCTATGGAATGTTACTGAACAATAAAAAGGAATAAAATACTGATACATGCTACAGTATGATGATCTCAAAAACATGCTAATTGAAAGCCAGTATCAAAATACCACATATTGTATTATTCCATTTATAAATGTTCAAAGCAGGCAAAGCTACAGAGAAAGTAAAAGTGTGGTTTACAGAGGCTGAAGAGAAGGGGAGTGGGTATGGGTTTCTTTTGTGAGGGATAAAAATGTTCTAGCCCTGACCGGTTTGGCTCATTGGATAGAGCATCGTCCTGTGGACTGAAGGGTCCCGGGTTCGATTCCGGTCAAGGGCATGTACCTTGGTTGCAGGCACATCCCCAGTAGGGGGTGTGCAGGAGGCAGCTGATCGATGTCTCTCTCGTTGATGTTTCTAACTCTCTAGCCCTCTCCCTTCCTCTCTGTAAAAAGTCAATAAAATATTAAAAAAAAAATAAAAAAAATGTTCTAAAATTAGATCATAGTGATGCTAACATAACCCTGTGAACTTATTAAAATAATGAATTGTACACTTTAAATGAGTGAAATGTGTGGTATATGACTTATATATCTCTCAGTAAAGCTATTTAAAATGAATAAACAAAGAACTATTTATTTCCTTGTAAAAAAACACAACTTTATGTAAAGGATTTAAAAAGTATGTTAACAAATTCTCTGACACTCCTCCCATCAAGAGGTCTTCTTCCCTTGGATGTGGGTGGACATTTGTGGTAGGTATAGCTCCACTTAAGAGGCTAGCTCAGTGATTCTCAACCTTCTGGCCCTTTAAATACAGTTCCTATGCTGTGACCCAACCATAAAATTATTTTTGTTGCTACTTCATAACTGTCATGTTGCTACTGTTATGAATTGTCATGTAAATATCTGATATGCAGAATGGTCTTAGGCGACCCCTGTGAAATGATTGTTCGACTGCCAAAGGGGTCGCGACCCACAGGTTGAGAACCGCTGGGCTAGGTAGAAAAAGCCATGCAGCTTCTACCAGTTTCTCTTTAGGACACTTGCCCCTGAAGCCCTGCCATCATGCTGTGCGGAAGCCTGGGGTACCTGATGAGGCCCCTGGCCCCAGGCTAAGCTCCTAGCTGAAAGCCAGCATCAACTTGCTAGCCAGCTCTGTGATTAAGCCATATTGAAAGCAGATCCTCCAGCCCCCTAGTCAAGCTGCCTCAGCTGATGTCACAGAGAGCGGAGCCAACCCTAATAAGCCCTACACAAATTGCAGAGTTGTGAAAAAATAAATACTTGCCATTATTCTAAGCCATTACGTTTCGAGTGGTTTGGTACACAGCAATGGATAACCAGAACACCTTATGTACTTAAAAGGCTAAAAACAGCATCTAGCCCCCTACTCAATGCAGACACTTCTTTCTGATCTGAATGTTTCACTAACATTGAGATCAGTTACTTAAAAAGCCACACTTCCACTGACGAACAACTCGGAATTATGAACTGCTTTATGTTAAGACCAATTCTGTCCTTCCCTACATCTAGTCTATTTCTATCCTCAGAGGTAACCATTACTGTCTAATTCCTCTTCCTAAGAACAGGCCTTTATTAAATAGTTGAGAAATCTTTAGCACTGTCCCATGTTATAGCCAAGGAACGGGAAATGCACGAATTGGCTGCTTTATCCAAAATTCCATAACAGATACTGAATTAAAAAATGCAGTTACTTGAATCTCTGGTATAAGGCTTTTGTTTAGCATTATCCTATCCTATATAATAAAAGGCCAATATAGAAACTGACCGAACAGTGGAATGACCAGTCGCTATGATGCACACTGACCACCAGGGGGCAGACGCTCAATGCAGAAACTGCCTCCTGGTGGTCAGTGCACTCCCACAGGGGGAGCGCAGCTCAGCCAGAAGCCCTGAGCCGGGGAGCGGGCCTAATCTGTCAGTCGGACATCCCCCGAGGACTTCTGGGCTGTGAGAAGGCACAGGCCGGGATGATGGACACCCCCCCCCCCAGTGCACTAATTTCGTGCACCAGGCCTCTAGTTCCTATAGAATATAGAATATGAGACAGATGTAATGGATACAAGATGTGCTGTCCATACTCAAAATCACAAATTTCATACATATGCCATCATTTCTATCATCTAGGAGGAGTATTGGCATGACTGACCGGAAAATGAAGACTACTTTTCTGTACCACTCCACTCCTCTTCCCTCTGCTTGTACTAAAATATTCAACTCAAAAAAGCTAGTCAGCTCTTCAAGGGCAGGGGTAATTCTTCTAATTTTGATTTTTCCCTGGTATTTGAGTACATATACATATTGAATACTTTGCATTGCTATGGGAGGCAGCATATGGATAACAAGGATAAAAGCATTTCTTTCCAAATGATTTAAACACAGATCTTACACTCCAAAAATATTTCTCACTATGTCAATGTAGTAACTGTACAGTTTTTCCCCCCGAAGTCAGCAGCAATAGAAAATGAACTTCTTACACTCTTGATTACAGTATCAGTCACCATGACAACACTTAGTCCACAAACATTCTTTCTAATTGAGACCATTTCTCCTAGCTCCAGTCCCCTAAGACTGGCCCAATTACACAACTCAAAACCCAAAACCCAGAGGGTGCCTCTCAATAAAGATACTCTGATTACACAACGTAAGGAAAAATTTAAACTTGCTTTTTCCAAGTTGGGAGGAAACTTTTCAGGCACCACATTTTGTTTTTACACCTAAAGTCTTGCCAGCTGAATAGTAATTGTCTGATATAATTTTAAAACTGCATATGCTATACTCCATGATCACATTATACAAACGATTCTGTTAATATTCATGCAACATCTCATTTATGTTCTATGGGCTGTATTTGCATTCTATTGCTTTTAAGGTACAGCTAAAATCTTCTGAGAGCAAGAAAAACCATGTTAACCTCAGTAATAGCATCATTAGACTAATACAGAACATTTGCACACTAGCCCAAATCGGCCTCATGAGAGGTAAGAAACTAGAAAAAAAAATCTTTAAATCATATAAAATGTAGCAGGCTATCATAAATGATGAAAAAATGGTGATGTCTCCATTATCTTGAAATGTAAGCTAGTAATTCTCTTTCTCTAATCGTCCAAAAGATTTTTAAATGGGGCTGTGTTTCAGAATCTAATGCACATTTAGAAAAAGTTTGATTAGTTGAGTTGATCAAAATTTTAACTTTTACTATAAACATACCCAAAACCATGAGCTTATTTTACATACCGAGTAACATCTCTTAGATCTCTACAACTAAAGAACCTAGTAGTGGTCCCAAAGAATGTTCCCTGTAAACTGAAAGTTTATTGTATGCTCATTTTGGGGGGGAAAGCTTAGATGCTGGCATCCCCTATTCTATTTTCAATGAGTTTATTTAGTCAAAGAGCAAAAGAAAAAAACACACCACAGGACACACCCATTTATCTGAAAGGAGCAAGATTAACTAAAAAGTGAGATTCCAAGTAACCTGAACATCATGTTAATGAAGTTTAATTGTAAAACAATTTATTATGATGTAATGACTCAAAGGGCAACCAAGATGACTCTAAAAATAAAAAAACAAAAGCACTTTAGTTTAGTTTTGGTCTATGATGTCAAAACAAAAAGCTAAAATAAAAACAAATACACAGCCTTCTCTATGGTAGACAGTTGAAGCTTAAACAGCATTGTTAGAAATACTAAGGCTGAGCAAATGAGTCTTTAAAAATGCCCACCAATAATTTTAAACCATAGGTATAATCTTCTTGTACGACAGGAAGCACATTACTTTCCATTCCTATATTATAAAATGCTGCTATAATTAAGGATAAGAGAGTATAAATACACCATGAAACCCAGGAACAATCTGAAAGACAGGAGCAGAAATATGGGGCTGAGCATCCACTTTCTTAAATCTGGCACTTGGAGAACCGAGTTCACATGAATACATTCTTCTGGGGATTGGAAATCACACAGGCAGGCCTGCAAAATCAAAACATTAACAAGAAATTTCCTATAAAGCATTTGCGGATAAAGATATGTTACGTTAACCAGGGAGAAGAAGTTAACTTCATGACACCCATTTTTTAAAAATCTCTCATTTTGTTTGGAAGAAAAAAAATTGGATACATCTATAAAGTCTTTTACTAAACACAAATGGAGAACTATGTAGAAAGAGGAAGCCTTATGAAATTGATGACTAAGTGTGTTTTGTGCAAGAGTGGACATTTTCCAAGTTTGTAAAAATGTTCTGGCTCTATGTGAAAATAAACATTAGAGCGTTTTCATGCATTTCAAGCAATTCGTAAATTCTGCCTGCTTCATGCTAGTTACACAGTCTGGACACACATTCCACGACTGATCCGATTTTCATGACTCCTTTCGGGTCCCTGAACGGGGCGGGAAGCCGCCCGTGGAACAGCCCGCGGGTGTGAGCCAAGTCAGCAGTGAAACAGGCCAATAGGTACCGGAGCGACTTGCCGGCCCGCGGCGGACAAAAGACACAACGGCCCCAGGAAGCACACGAGCCGCGAGAGAGATGAGAATCAGTCCCGTGTGTAACTCGAGGACCCGACCCAACCCCACTCGCTCGGCGCTGCCCGGAGAAACGAGCAGATTGGAGCCTCAGGGCACGGCCGGCTCTCCCTCCTCCCCAGGACTCCATCCCGGGACCTTGCGGGTGTGGAACGGAGGGCGAGCCCCCGGGAAGTGAACTTGGGCATCTACCGGGTCAACGGCTCAGCCCCCTCAAGCGCCGCCCGGTCCTCCGGGGTCCCGCCCGCTTCTTCGATCCCTCAAAAAGTCATCCATCCCGACTTCAGATACCGGAGGGAGGGAGGGGGAGGAGGAGGAGGAGGGAGAGAGACCGCCAGCTGTTCGGTCGCTCCCCTCCGCCCTCCCCGGCCACAGGGGACCCTGGCGGGGCGGCTGGGGGCGGGGGCGGGGGCGGGGGCGAGGGCGGGGGGTCCAGCGAGCAGCGGCCGCGGGGCCCGGGTTACCTTCTCGCGCTGGTCCCAGCTGTACTGCTTCGGCGGCTCCTCCTCGCCCTGGGGCTGCGCCTCTTTCTCCGAATTCCGCCTCTTGGAGAAGCAGCAGCCCATGGTCCCGGCTGGGGGACTCCCGGCCGCTCCTCCGGCCGGCCCGCTCGCTCAGGCGCCCCCCGGAGCTTGGCGTGCAGCCCGCGCGCCCGGTCCCCGCGGCTCTCCGGTCCCCGCCTCACGGAACGGCCCGGCCGCCCTCAGCCCAGTCAGCCCGCGAGGCCTAACAGCCCGGCTCCCCTTCCCTCTCAGTCTCCCCGACGACCCGCCACGGGCTATGTCCGCTCTGCGCCCCGCGAGCCAATCAAAGCCCGCCGAGCAGCCCTGGCGCCGCCTATCGCGGGAGGCCGATGCCGGCACTCAACCAATCAGCGTCTTACGCCGGCGCCAACCCCTGGGGGCGGGCCCGGCCCAGCCGCCGGGGCGCACGCACTGCCGGCCCCGCCCCGCCTCGGAGTCCGCGGGGGGTCTCTAGCTGTTGGGAAGGAGTCCTGGCCCTTAGTTCTCACTTTCCAAGTTCGAAGTACGGGGGGGGGAGGGGGGGGGATCCTTAGTCTAACGTTGAACTTCAGTTTTTTTAAAAAAATATATTTTATTGATTTTTTTACAGAGAGGAAGGGAGAGGGATAGAGTTAGAAACATCGATGAGAGAGAAACATCGATCAGCTGCCCCCTGCACACCCCACACTGGGGATGTGCCCGCAGCCAAGGTACATGCCCTTGACTGGAATCCAACCCGGGACCCTTCAGTCCGCAGGACTACGCTCTATCCCCTGAGCAAAACCCGTCAGGGCTGAACTTCAGTTTTTTGAGGGAACAGAAATTGGTGCTGACACTGGAAAGGGCCCTGAAATGCGTATTCCTCACTCCTCTTTCTCCCCTTATCCCCCCATCCTCTGCCCACGCGTGGTCTCGCCAGTGTCACCTCCCTCAGGAAACTTTCCCCAACAACCGCCCCACTCTCTTTGCTTTCTCTTCTGTGCTTTCTTAATACTTCTACGCATCACTCTAAAATTGCACAAGTACTTAAAGAAATAATTATTTGTGTATCAGACTTGTGAATTTCTTGAGAAATAAACTTAAGGGCATGTACCTTTCAATTCCCCAGACCTTGCTCAGTTCCATACTAGGTGCTCAATAAAATGTTTGTTAAATGAATGAATGCTTGCATGCTACTGAAGGAAGCATTATAACCTTTCCCATATTTCTTCCCAAAGAAAGTAACTGAAGGGGGGGGGGCAGTAGAGTTATGCTAAAAGGGTTCTCCTCATGGAATTTATAGCCTACTTGAGGACATAAGCATTGTCATATAAACAATCAGACCCCTTCTGAACAAATGGTAGAGGGTTTGTTTGAAGATATTAAATATATATGCACTAAATATTAACATTATATGTATTTGGGCCAAATTTATGACAATACACATATATTGCTTACATAATAGAAAAGGTGAGTTGTTGATTTAATTCTCTGAAGACAGTATTTTCACATCTTGGTAGGACATCAAATACGGATCAGTTCAGGTTCAAATTTGGTGATCATTTTACTTTCTCACATTTATTCACCTCTAATACATATCTTAAATGAGTCTCTGACTTAACTTGATCATGAAGAATGTTCCCTTTTTCACTTCCTGTCCCTTATTGCAGAATCAGGAAGAAAAGTGCACATGCTCAAGTATTAGAAATTACTGTAAATTTAAGTTCCAGATCTTAGGCAATAATATCTTTACCCAATGCATACTTTTTCTCCTTCAGAATGAGATGACAGTCTATGTAAGGATGTTTTGGTTAAGATCCTTAGACATATTATAGCCATAGGATGTTAAAATTGTGATCACCATCTAGTACAGTGGAAGAAAGAGAGGTTCCAGCAGTGAACATAAAATCCCCTTTCTGTTAAATGTCATCTCACCATCACCCCTACCTAACAAAAAAAAAAAAGAAAGAAAAAAGAAAATTAAGTTACAATAAATACAGGGTGTCTCAAAAATGTATGCACACTAAGAATAATTGTAAAAGGCAGTGTTTATTAAAATACATTTCATTTTTAAAATGTCACAGAATCTACAGACATTGTGTGTATACATTTTGGGGGGCCACCTTGTATTAAAATTGGGAACTAGAAAGCCAATGAACAGAGCTAGTGCTAGAGTTCTCTCATGCTCTTTCTTTCTCTCTTTCTTTGCCGGGAGCTGGTCCATCCTTGCTGTTTCAAGGGACCTGGCATATATGGCATACGGTTCTTAATATGTTTGCTCACCTTCTTGGCGCTGTGTTTTAACCAAGGTCACCTCTCCGAGAAAGGTTGAATCCCCAAGTAGGGATTTTCCCCTGAAGTTAGGGAGGGAATAAAACCCCTCAACTAAGTGCCAGGCGGGTAATTAATCACTTTAACTACGAACAATCATGCTTAAGCTACATAATCTTTACTCCCTGGAATGGAGATAAGAAATGCCCTAACCTTTGTAATAGAGATTGATAGGATTGAATCAACTGAACCTACACAGAACCTACAGACAGAAGAACTTCGCTGGAGAGAACATGGCAAAAGATCCTGGACTGAAACTGACTACAGAAATTGGCAAGAGAACCTGACTAGAACCTGGTGACCAAACCTGGCTGGAGAAGTCCCTGTGTCATTCCTTCTTCGCCGACTCCGTCCACACCTTTGGGGACCCCTGGACCTGCTGGGGCAGGACCCCGGCATCTGGCGCCCGAACAGGGACCCCTAGGTAAGCGCCCCGCACTCGGGACGGATAGGACTCCACCCTAGGAAGAGGGTGGATAGTCTTCGCCGACTCCGTCCACACCTTTGGGAACCCCTGGAACAGGATTCCCCTAGGTAAGCCCCCCCATTGAGAACCCCCACATTCGGGACGGATAGGACTCCACCAGGGTGCTACAGACCCCCCTATAGAGGATAAGTAGGGTAAGAAGGTGGATAGTACAGAACTTAGATTGAGAAGATGTGCCATACTGCGTCCAAAGAAAGAAGACTCTGTATTGATCTTTTAACACATATGCTTGCTAGCAGAGGAATTAAGGTTACTCCCAGTCAGAACGTTTTATACAAGAAGTATGTCCATGCTTTTCTGAGGAAGGAAAGGTAAATGCAATGGCATGGGAGAAGGTAGGCCCAAGGAGCCTTATCCTTAACCCCACTGCAGCCTTTCTACCCTGGGAAAGTGCAGGATTGGCAAGCTCTCCCTGGGGTGATAGATCAGGACTCAGGTAATAGCGGAAAGCGCCAATCCTACTCTTAAAATGGATATAATAGAGCATTTGAGGTTTTTCTTTTTAATGCTTGCTTTTAAAAAATAAAAAAGGGGGAATTTGCCGGGAGCCGGTCCATCCTTGCTGTTTCAAGGGACCTGGCATATATGGCATACGGTTCTTAATATGTTTGCTCACCTTCTTGGCGCTGTGTTTTAACCAAGGTCACCTCTCCGAGAAAGGTTGAATCCCCAAGTAGGGATTTTCCCCTGAAGTTAGGGAGGGAATAAAACCCCTCAACTAAGTGCCAGGCGGGTAATTAATCACTTTAACTACGAACAATCATGCTTAAGCTACATAATCTTTACTCCCTGGAATGGAGATAAGAAATGCCCTAACCTTTGTAATAGAGATTGATAGGATTGAATCAACTGGTATAAATACAGATGTAACAAGACAGAGAGAGACAGAACTTAGAAGGAGCCAAGAAGACAGAACCTACACAGAACCTACAGACAGAAGAACTTCGCTGGAGAGAACATGGCAAAAGATCCTGGACTGAACCTGACTACAGAAATTGGCAAGAGAACCTGACTAGAACCTGGTGACCAAACCTGGCTGGAGAAGTCCCTGTGTCATTCCTTCTTCGCCGACTCCGTCCACACCTTTGGGGACCCCTGGACCTGCTGGGACAGGACCCCGGCATTTCTTATTCTTTCCTTCTTTTCTCCTCCTCTCTCCCTAATGGATTCTCACCACCACTATTTTTCTGCAAACTAGCTCTTTTTATTTATTCATTGGCATATACATGGCTGGTAGCCATGCCACCCTAATTCTTTATGGCCTTTCTGTCCAAGTGCATGCTACAATCTATATCTTCGTTCAGATTCTCAACCGAGATAACCAGATAAATTTCAGGCTAATCAATAATAGAATGTTATCCATTGCTCAAGTGTATACCCCTGTACCTGCGGGGATGAGTTCCATGTTACAAACATGGGTAGAGAGAACGTCCAGAAAAGGGATCGTGTGCTGGCAGCTCTAACTCTGCAGAGTCCAGACAGAAGTTCGTTGCTCCTTCTGCCTATACCCCTCTTGCTACTTAGACTTTTGTGACTTCTTTTCTATAGAAAGCTACCCTCCATGCTCAGCTTAATATATATATTCATGTATATTGAACAGCTACGTTGTGGGTTTGCAGCTGACTATAGGCCGTGGAGATGGACTGGAACCCCTGTGTGTCTTAACCACAAGAGTAGCATAGCTACCTCTCAGAATGCAGTCCTGAAGAGGCATGTCGCCACAGCATAAAGAAGTCAATTGCCCAGCAACAACCACTGGAAAGTCCCTATTCTTGAGTTGACCTGACACGTGCTTGCTCACTTTGCGCTCACCTAAGAAAACACTTTACAAGCAAAGGAAAGGGAGGGGAGGAGTGTTTCCATTATCTATTGCTGCTTAACAAACTCCTTGGAACTTAATGGTGTAAAATGATGATTATTCATTTTGCTCATGAATCTGCAATGTGGGCAGGGCTCAGTGGGGACAACTCTGTTCTATGCTATGTACAGAGCCTCAGCTGGGATGACTGAAATGGTTGGGAAACTTGCCAGAAATCATTCTATATGAAATCTCAGGGCCTTCCCATGTGATCTCTCTACCAAGGTGGTCTTAGGGTAGTAGGGCTTCACAAATTTTTCTGAGGTCTTCAAGAATGAGTGTGCTAAGAGACCGAGACAGAAGCTGCAAGGGCTCTTATAATGTAGCCTCAGAAATCACTCAACATCACTTCCACTGGGTTCTACTGGTCACACAAGGCTGTCTCTGATTCACTAAAGGAGGGGACTAAACAAGGGAATGAATACTGGAAGGCACAGAACTTTGGGGTGTCATCTCAGAGGCTGGGAATCAATTCTGTCAAAAGTACTGCATATGTACTGAAGAAAAGGATTGGAAAGTTAAAAACACTGTGCAGGCTGATAACTTTTTTCTTTTAATAGAATTTTGAGCCAACATCTCTTCTCATACTTTAGCTTAAGTAGTTCTTACCAACATTCTTTCACTATCTTATTGATCAGTTCCAATTATTTTGGAAAACAAAAAATTGTGTATAATCTTAGATAATAAAAGGCTAATATGCAAATCGACTGAACAGCGGAATGGCCAGTCACTATGATGTATGCTGACCACCAGGGGGCAGATGCTCAATGCAGGAGCTTCCCTGATCCCTGCCCTCCCCCCCACCCCAGTGGTCAGTGCGCTCCCACAGTGGGAGCATGGCTCAGCCAGAAGCCCGGCTCACGGCTGGTGAGCACAGCAGTGGTAGTGGGAGCCTCTCCCACCTCCATGGCAGTGCTAAGGACAGAGAGTCCTGGACTGTGAGAGGACGCAGGCCCAGCTGAGGAACCCCAGCCTCAGTGCATGAATGTCATGCACTGGGCCTCTAGTCAGGTTATAACACTATATTTTCCACTGCTTTTAGTATAGGGTATCTTATTCATTGTTGTTGGTAAAATTCTTTTTTTTAAAATATATTTTATTGATTTCTTACAGAGAGGAAGGGAGAGGGACAGAGAGTTAGAAACATCAGCCAGCTGCCTCCTGACACTCCCCACCGGGAATGCGCAGGCAACCAAGGTACATGCCCCTGACCGGAATCGAACCTGGGACCCCTGAGTCCACAGGCCGACGCTCTATCCACTGAGCCAAACCGGTCAGGGCTGTTGGTAAAATTCTTAATGTAAGCCAAGTAAAACTATTTGCAAGTTACTTCAGAAGAGGAATACCAGGGGAAACAAACTTCTAACTCAGATGGAGTCAAGAAAGACTTCTCAGAAGTGAATGGTTTTAGCAGCATAAATTAAAAAAAAAAATAATTCCAGTAACTTTTTTACAGCAAAGCAGTTCCAATGGAAACTATTTTTAAAAAGTACTTTCTGGACTAAAAAAGCCTTTTCCTAGTGGAATTTCCATCTTCCAAATATTCATTTCAATACTTTTCAGGAAAGGGACAGACTGATAAAACTAAAACCACAGAGCTAATCAGAATGTGTTTGTTTATAAAATTAGCTTTTATCCTTGGGAGTTTATTAATAAAAGAGAGCTACTTCCCTTTCACCCAAGTTAAGTGAGAGATTGTATTTCCTAGTTTCCTCTACGCATGCAGACCAAAAAATAAGCTCTCAATCTGACATCTAGAAGATCCCAACCCACATAATTGTTACTTGTTAACATTTGCATGGTATACAATTCTAAAATAGTGAAAAAGAAGATTTGACTAAGATAACTGATCCACAAGATAAAAAGTTTTAGTCAAAGGAAATTTAATGACATTTCCTAAATCATACACAAGAAAATGGTTAATATCATAGAGATGGCAAACACCTAAGTAGGCCTGACAGTCCCTGGGACTTTTTTTTTTTTTTTTTTTTTTTTAGTTACAACTTTATTTATTTATTTTTTTATTGCTTAAAGTATTACAAAGGGTATTACATATGTATCCATTTTATCCCCCCGCCCTAGACAGTCCCCTAGCCTCCCCTATCACCCAGTGTCTTCTGTCCATTGGTTATGCTTATATGCATGCATACAAGTCCTTTAGTTGATCTCTTACCCCACTACCTCCTGCCCCCCAACCCTCCCCGGCCTTCCCGCTGCAGTTTGACAATCTGTTTGAGGCAGCTCTGCCTCTGTATCTATTATTGTTATGCTAAGTGAAATAAGCCAGTCAATAAAGGAAAAATACCACATGATCTCACTCATCCCTGGGACTTTTAAGAGTAGGATTTCTTCCCTACTCTCCCCTCTCTTCATCCCCACATTTTTGACAAAAGTAAACAGAAATCAGGGCTCATGACCAATGGTTCCCAACCTTTTTTTTTGGCCAGGCCACACCTAAGCACCTCTAAAATCCTGATGCCCCCCCCCCCCGTGACATATAATTCTTATTATTCAAAAAATGAACTCCTATTCATGCAGAGGAAGCCTAAAAGGCCATTAACTTGGTTTAAACAAGCTTTCAAAGAACATGGCATTTATGAAAGGGAAAAATAAAAGAACAAAAGGACAGTTGAAGTACTGAGGAAGAAATCACTAAGAAATTGTTTAAAAAATAATGATACTAAGTGATATGAAAAAATAGAAAAGTTTCAAAACAATAATAAAGCACTAAAATGCATAATTATGTCAAAATAAATATTTATATACTGTATACGAGACCCCTAGAACCATAAGAAATGCAAAAAATTCACTGTTAATAACTCATTCTAGAATTGTCCCTCTTAAAAATCAAATTGTCCCCCTGTGGGGCATGTACCCCACATTGGGAATCAGTGTTCTAGGCAAAATCTTCTCTAAGAGCTGCTCTGCTAGGTTTTGTATGATACCTGCCTCCTTACCTACCACCACAAACACCCAACTGCACAGTGCACAAGAAAGTGACTCTGAGAGGAAAACATCTCTTTAGCACTTCTTTCCTGCATTCACTAATTCTTGTGGTGCTAAGAATGGCATCTAATAATCGACGATTTACTCTAAGGGAGAAATCTGGGATCTGTAGGTTTTGTAGTGTATACAATTTGTGTTGGCTCCTTTTAAAGAAAAATAATCCAAATTATGAATACAAAATTTTTAGGGCCCCTTCTGGAGTGTGTACAGGACCTGTGCAAATGAGGGGCCCTACAGTTTATGTTTCATTAACTATACTATAGCTTGTTAAAAGGTATTAGGGATTATTTCTTAGGGAGTAAGGATCTAAATTTAGACATATTACATTTTTTTATATACTAACTAGAGGCCTGGTGCATGAAATTTGTGTACAAGTGGGGGGTGTCCCTCAGCCCAGCCTGCACCCTCTCCAATCTGGGACCCTTTGAGGGATGTCCAACTGCCACAGTTGGTCATCCCTCTCACAATGCAGAACCACTGGCTCCTAACCGCTCTCCTGCCTGCCTGCCTGATTGCCCCTAACAACTTCTGCCTGCCAGCCTGATCGCCCCCTAACCACTCCCCTGCCAGCCTGATTGATGCCTAACTGCTCCCCTGCCAGCCTGATCACCCCCAACTGCCTTCCCCTGCCGGGGCCTGATTTCCTCCAACTGCCCTCCCCTGCCAGCCCGATCGCCCACAACTGCCCTCCCCTGCCAGCCTGATCACCCACAACTGCCCTCCCCTGCCTCGACCCGCCTCCTCCGTGCTGCGCAAGGCTGCAGGACCCCAGGCCTCACCATACATAGCAGCTGCACCATACATAGCAGCTGCCATGCCCCGCCTTCACTGTGCGCATGGCCATCTTGTGATGACATGAGGGCGTGATGCCACCTAGACTATTATTAGTATAGATTGGCTTCAGAATGTAAACATGACACCATACTATATAGACAAAGGTCTAACTAAGAACACCTTATTTTTCTGACCATGTTGCCAATATGCCACAATTTATGGAAAAACCTCCATGAGAACAGAGAAACCTATAGGTTCAGGCTATAAAACCAATAAAAAAATAAACTGCTAGAGTCATATATGGAAAGAACAAAATTTCCAATGCAAATTTACTGACCTGTTAACAATCCACAGAGACAACTATGGAATGAGACATTCAGAGGACCAGAGGTACAAATTTTATCAAACTCTTAAAAACTTTCCAATAAGAAAGATAAGTTAGAATTTTGAAATTTATATGCAGGTCCATATAACTGCAAATTTTTCTTTTTTTCAAGTTATTTATATGACTCATGGTTATACTTCCTGTTGAGATAGTGTTCTTATCAAACCTGTCATCTTGCTCTTCCTTGCTAGCAGGAACAAACTCAGTTCCTACATTTTCTGTCCAGCTTTTTATTTTAACAATGTTAACATTCTATTTTTGTTGTTGTTGCTAATCCTCACCCAAGGATATTTTTCCACTGGTTTTTAGGGTGAGTGGAAGAGAGAGGAAAAGGTAGAAATATTGATGTGAGTGAAACACATGGATTGGTTGCCTCCAGCAGGACCCCCAACCAGGGCCCAGGCTGGGGAGGAGCCTGAAACTGAGGTACATGCCCTTGATCAGAATCAAACCCAGGGACCCTTTGGTCTGCAGGCTGATGCTCTATCTACTGAGTCAAACAGGCTAGGGCTGTGGTCAGCAAACCGCGCTCGTGAGCCACATGCGGCTCTTTGGCCCCTTGAGTGTGGCTCTTCCACAAAATACCACGTGGAGTGCAATTGAAACTTCGTGGCCCATGCGCAGAAGTCGGTATTTTGTGGAAGAGCCGGTATTTTGTGGAAGAGCCACACTCCAGGGGCCAAAGAGCCGCATGTGGCTTGCTAACTGTGGTTTGCCAAGCTGCAGTTTGCCGACCACTGGGCTAGGGCAACATTCTATTTTGTGTCACCCTATTGGATCCTAGTTGATAATCTTGGCTTGGAAAGAGTACTACCAAAGTGTGTGTGTGTGTGTATACATACAGATATATCTATATTAATAAAAGAGAAACATGAAAATTGGTGTCACTCCACTGTGCCCACCAGCCAATCAGGATGAGTATGAAAATTAACCCAACAAAGATGGTGGTTGCAGGTGCAGAGCAAAGACTGAAGTCTCCGGCCCAGCGAAGACTGAAGACAACTGAAGACTGAAGACGACTGAAGACTGAAGTGGCTTGGTTTCTCTGCTGCGGACGGAGTGGAGAAGCCAGCCTCACTGTGGTCGGAGCTTGGCTTGGCTTCTCCGCTGCAGCCGGAGCCAAGGCCTGGGTCCCGGGTGCCGGAGGAAAACCGGTGCTGGCAGCCAGGGGAAGGAAGGCCCATAGCACGAATCTCTTCATGCAACAGGCTTCTAGTATATATATAGCTAGAGTCCCGATGCATGAAATTTGTGCAAGAGTAGGCCTTCCTTTCCCCGGTTGCTGGCGTTGGCTTCCCTCTGGCACCTGGGACCTGGGCTTCCCTTGCAGCCCCAGCTTCTTCCGGAAGGACATCCGGAAGGACGTCCGGTCTAATTAGCATATTATGATTTTATTATTATAGATATATTAGAGAGAGAGTGGAAGAGATAGGGAAAGACAGAAAGAAAAATTGATGTGAGAGAAACACATTAATTGGTTGCCTCCTGCACAAGCCCTGACCAGGGCCCAGACTGGGGAGGAGCCTACAACCAAGGTATGTGCCCTTGACCAGAATTGAACCCAGGACCCTTTGGTCTGCAGGCCAATGCTCTATCCACTGACCAAACTGGCTAGGTCACCAAAGTATAATTTTCAAAATATTAAAAGAAAAATTCGTATACACATTGACAGTGAACCAGTTTCAAAAATTGATTTAATTCATTAATGAGGAAGTCAAAGATCTAAAAGCTGTTTCAAAAAGGATATGAGAAGTGGGACTTTATAGTCAGTGAAGGAAAAGGCATTTTGAAATAAGATTGCTACCATGGATACAAAACTGGTTAATGTCCAAAGCACAACAAAACCATAAGCTTTGGGATATTTTCTACTGGGTTGAAAAGAAAATCATCACAGTTCCCATTTTTCTATAAGTTGACCTCTGTCTTTACAGATTTATAAAAGATCTGTGTCCTAATCAATAGTAAATTGTATGGCAAAAAAGTCACAGTCCCTTAGGGAGTCAGCTGAACCTTAGTCGGGTTTGCTGGACAGTGCTCCAGAATTAAAAGACCATGTAATCATCTTATTTCCACGTTTTGTCTCATTTTTCTTAATGTTATTCCTGGGCAGTGCTATTGCTGCTATTTCCCAGTAATCTACAGCTAAAATAATAAATTTGAATGTTGGCATTAATGTGCCCCTCAAGAATCTTGGTTTGGAGTTTGAAGACCAAACTTGGTGGTTCTCTTCTTGGAGTTTCAGAGTTGTCAAAAAAAAATGTGTTCCTTTCTGATTTGTTCTTCTAACCTCTTGTTCTAAGAGTGTACTGCCAAATTAGCCAAACTGAGCAACTGGTGATAGAAAAGCAGAAATGTCTTAGTCTGTGTTATGGGGACATTGTGTCCCCTCCAAACTCAGAAGTAGGTATCAACTTTCTGGAAAGCAAATTGGCAATGTGTAACAACAACTTTAAAAATGTCTATAACCTAGACATATGAAAGGATGCTCAATGTCACTAGTCATCAGAGAAATGCAAATTAAAGCCACAATGAGATATGACCTTATATCTTTTAGAATGGCTATCATCAATCAGCAAACAACAAGTGTTGGCAAAGATGTGGAGAAAAGGAAACCCTCATGCACTGTTGGTGGGAATGCAGACTGGTGCAGCCGCCATGGAAAACAGTTTAAAGGTTCCTCAAAAAATTAAAAATGGAAGTGCCTTATGATACAGAAATTCCAATTTGGGGTATATATCCAAAAAACTCAAAACACTAATTTGAAAGAATATATGCATCCCTATGTTCATTGCAGTGTTTTCAATAGCCAATATATGGAAGCTATCAGTAGATGAATGGATAAAAAAGCTGTAGTACACATATACAATGTAATATTACTAGACCATAAAAAGAATAAAATCTTACCATTTGTAACAGCATGAATGGACCTAGAGCAGTGATGGCGAACCTATGACACGCGTGTCAGAGGTGACACGCGAACTCATTTTTTTGGTTGATTTTTCTTTGTTAAATGGCATTTAAATATATAAAATAAATATCAAAAATATAAGTCTTTGTTTTACTATGGTGGCAAAGATCAAAAAATTTCTATATGTGACACGGCACCAGAGTTAAGTTAGGGTTTTTCAAAATGCTGACACGCCGAACTCAAAAGTTTCGCCATCACTGACCTAGAGGGTATTATGCTAAGTGAAATAAGTCAGTTAAAGACAAATACCATATAATTTTACTTATATGTGGAATCTAAAACTCATAGATACAGAGAACTGACTGATGGTTGCCAGAGGGGAAAGGGGGTTAAGGGACTTGGTGAAAAGGTGAAGGGATTAAAAAGTACAAGTTGGTAGTCACTAAATAGTCGAGGGGACATAAAGTATAGCATAGGAAACATGGTCAGTAATACTGTAATAACTATGTAAGGTGCCAGGTGAGTAAATAAAATGGTTGTCGTTTTAAGGCATGACATTTTGGGGATGGTTTGTGACATAGTAGATAACTGGATCAAATGCTCAGGAGAAAAATAAATTAGGACAAAAAGACAAGGGGATGCAGGGGGATTGTGTTAGAGAGGGTGGTCAAGGAAGGCTTTCGATAAGGAGACATTGGAGCAGAAAGCTTATGGCAGTGAGGGACCAGACCATTTGGCTATCGGAAACAAGTGCATTCCAGGAAAATGTTGGTACCAAAGGGCAGGAAATGTTAGTCATGTTCTAAGAACAGTGTAAAGGCCAGTGTGAGTAGAGCATGGTGAGCAAGATGGGGATTGACAGGAAATCTAGGAAGAAGGGAGGGAGCACAGGGTCAGGTAGATATAGGATAAAGACTCTGAGATGACATGATCTGATTTACATGGAAAAAGGGGCACATTGAAGTGGAGAACAAATGTAGGGAAGGCAAGAATGGAAGCAGGGCAACCATTTAGAAGCCTGTTCCAATAATCCAGTAAGAGATGATATGGGGTTAAACCAGGAAAGTAGCTGTGGAAATGATGAGTTGGCTTTTGATTTTATTTTGAAGGGAGAGCCAACAAGATGTAGTACTGGATTGGATTGGGGAAGAGAAAAAGAGAGGAATCAAAGATGATCTAAGCACCTGGCAGAATAAAGTTGCCATTTACTGAGATGGGGAAGAATGAAGAAGGAGCTAGTTCAGACAGAAAAATCATGAATTTGGTTCTGGAAGTATCTAGTTTGAGGTGTCTGTTAGACATCTATGAATGTGTGAATCTGAGATTCAGGAAAGTGCGCATGACTTAAGATATTTATGGAGAGTTACCTGTGATGGTAATTAAAGTAGCAGTATTGGTGATATTAGCTAAGCACGAATGTAGCTAGAGAAGAATAGAGACTTGAAGAGGGAACCCTGCATGTCTCTCCACCGCCAGTGACCAAGACTTCGCAGCAGATACTTGCTCTGCTCGCTTCTATCTGTAAGCTCCCCCTCTCTGTGTACAACCTGCATGTAACTCTGTTGGCTTATTGGGGAGGTCTCCCCTAATAAATCTGGCATTGTGGAAAGATACAAATGTGTGCAAGTGGCTCCTTTTGGGGATGTTGCTTTGCTCAAGACACCATCCATGAAACTGACCAGAAACAGCACAACAAAAAGTTTCAGAACTAAATGCTGGTCTGGAATACCACCCAGGTTTTAGATTGACCTCTGGGTAGCACACACACGAATAGACCAAAACAGTACTGAAAAAGCTTGAAAACTAAACTGATATTTGTATTACAGTCCACAAAGTGGGCCAAGATATGAGTTCTTAACCGAAACAAGTTTACTGCTTGCTACAATTGAAGATTTGAATCGGAACAAGAATCTCATAAAATAGTACTAAAAATGTCTAGGATACAATAAAAATTACTCGTCATACCCCAAACTACAAAATTCTCAACTTGAATGAGAAAACGCAATCAACAGTTGCTGACATTGAGATAACACAGATGTTAGAATTATTTGAAAACAGTTTTAAGCAGTTATCATAAAAGTACTCTAACAAGCAATCATGAACATTTTGAAACAAATAAAAAAATAGAAAGTCTCGGCAAAGAAAAAAGAACTATAAAAATGAACCTAGTGGAAAGTTTAGAACTGTAAACTACAATAACTGAATTAAAAACCCTCTTGATGGTCAAAATAGCAGAATAAAAATGCCAGAGAAATAAACCAGTGACTTTAAAGATAGTTCAAAGGAAATTACCCAATATGAACAAAAGAGAGAGAAAATAGAAAAATAATGAACAGAGCCTCAGGGACCTGTAGGATAATAACAACACTTAGTAAAGTACATAAATTTAAAAATTCAACATGCTGAATAAATCTTAACAGGAGAAACCTCCCCAAAATACACCATTAGACACATCATAATCAAATTTCTAAAAACCATAAGATAAAGAAAAAATATTGAAAGTAGCCAGACAGAAATGATGCATTACCTATAGGTAATGTTCATAACAGCTTTATTTGTAACTAGAAGCCTGGTGCATGAAATTTGTACAGAGGGGTGGCGGGGGCGGGGAGAGCCCCTCGGCCCAGCCTGCACCCTATCTAATCCAGGACCCCTCAGGGGATGTCCGACTGCCTCTTGCAATCTGGGACCGCTGGCTCCTAACCGCTTGCCTGCCTGCCTGCCTGATCGCCCCTAACCACCTCTGCCTGCCTGCCTGATCGCCCCTAACTGTTCCCCTCATGGCCTGATCACCTCTAACCGCCTCTGCCTCGCCCCACACCTGGAAGCTAGGATTCCCTCCTCCTGCAGGTCGCAGGCACCCGGGACCCGGGCTTCCCCCACCTCTGGCTGGCTGCAGGCACCCAGGACCTGGGCCGGCTTTGCCTGGGCCGGCCACAGCCATAGGGAATGTGGGGTGGGTGGTTTGTCCCTCTCCCAGGCTGCAGCCCCAGCAGCTGGTGCCTGGTACCGGCGGGGCATGTGGCTTGTCCATCTGTCGGGCTGCAGGCACAGGCGCAGTCGCTGGTGCCCGGAACCGCAGGGCGGGCATGTCTCTCTCCCGGGCTGCAGCCTGGCTGGTCCCCATTCCTCTCTCGCAAGCTCATTTGTGCCTGGCTGGTCTCCATTCCTCTCTCCCCAGTGTTGAGTGTCTGAGCCGTTACAGCATGAGGGCATGATGACCATTTGCATATTAGCTCTTATTATATAGGATTGCCTAAGACTCTAAATAGGCCAAATGTCTTTTAATGAGCAAATAGATAAACAAACGAGTGCATCCATACAATGGACTACTGCTCAGCCAGGAGTATACTCTTCTTTAAAAATAAATCTTTTTATTGATTTCAGAGAGGAAGGAAGAGGGAGAGAGAGATAGAAACATCAATGATGAGAGAGAATCATGGATCAGCATCCTCCTGCACACCCTAAGCTAGGGATCGAGCCCCCAACCCAGGCATGTGCACTGACTGGAAATTGAACACTGACCTCTTGGTTCATAGGTCAATGCTCAACCACTGAGCCATGCCAGCCAGGCAGGAGTATCCTCTTGATATACATAATTTGAATTGTTTTTCTTTCTCTCATGTTATAAGGGTATTATACTGAGTGGGGAAAAAACCACCAACCTCAAAAGATTTAATTTATATAATATTCTTGAAACGGCAAAATGTTAGTGATGAGAACAGATTAATGGCTGCCAGGGGCTAAGGATAAGGTATGACTATAAGGGGGAGTTTCTTTGTGGGGATGAAACAGTTGTATGTCCTGGATGTGGTGGTGGCTACATGAATCTCTACTATACACGCCCCCCCCCATAAGTACATGTAAAACTGATGAAATCCAAATAAGGACTGTAGTTTCATTGTACCAATGTCAGTTTCCTGGTTTTGATGATATATTATGGTTATGTCAGATGCCATCTTTGGGGAAAGCGGGGTGGAGGGTACAGGGAGTACTTTTCCAACTTCTTGTGAATCCTTAATTATTTCAAAATAAATAAATTAAAAAAGCTAATAAGGAATAACCAGAGAGGTAGGAGAAGAGTCCAGAAGCCAAAGGAAAAAAGTCTTTCATGTAGAACAATGTGACTTCAGCATTTGGTTATATGGAGGTCACTAGGGACTTAGACAAGAGCAGTTTTGGTATAGAGGTAGGCACAGAAGCCTGACTGGAGAGTGCATATTTATAATAAGTTGTAAGTCACTATTAACTTGTCATAAAACACCTGGTTATTTAACTTTATCAGCAAGCTCTGGTGCTATAAAATATATGACATTCTCTTGCCTTGTTTTGTAATTCTGTTTTTGAAAATACAATTGTGTCACTCTGAGTGCCTCTGGGGGATAAATTATACTAGTTGTTAATAACCAGGGTAGCAAGGGACTGCCCATGAAGAGAGGATGGAAAAATAATGCAGCAAGCAGATTAATTAATAATGTGACACATCTGAATGTTTTCAGCTCTCAGACTGCAGTAATGATCCCATCTCCTTGACTACCAGCAATTGTTCATGCTTGTCATAAAAAAACAAAAACGAAGAACCTTGAAGAAGCTTAAAGTGGAAATGGTAAACAGAAAATTGCCTTTCCTCTGCAAAAAGCAAACCAAAAAAACCCCTCTAAAATGCCTTTCCTTCAATCAAAACAATAGAATTTATTGTCAACAGATAAATGATGCACATTAAAAACAAAGCCCTTACAACTAGAATTAAGAGACTTATGTAGCCCTTTCAGAGGAAGAATTAACTGAGATTCCCAACTATAGCATCCATGTTGGAAGAAAAATGTCAAAACAACAACAACAAAAAAAACATAATCAAAGAATCAGGTTCAGTACTCATTATGATCCTATCTAATCAGGATCTTAAGACAACTTTACCCCATTTTTATAATAAGTGGAGCTAACAAATGACTACGGCTCTGTTCTTTCTTTTTTTCTTTTCCAGCTTTATCAAGGTATAATTTACACATAACATTGTATAAATTTAAGAGGGAAAATATATTCATTTGATATACTTATATAATGCAAAATGATTACCACTATAACATTAGCTAACATCTGAAGTTTTGTTCCTGAGGAAAAAGAGATAAACATCAATCCACATATACTTAGAAGTTCTGTAAATTTGTATCATATCAAGAATAAATTTGTTTATTTATTATCGATTCATTCATTCACTCATATATCCAACAATTAATTATTGACACTGTGGATACAAGAATACAGTGATTCAAAAGATAAGATAACAAAAAACACCTAATCAAAAATATGAAGATAGTGTAAGGAGCCTATGGGACAATATGAAGTGTACCAACATTTGCATCATGGGGTGCCAGAAGGAGAAGAGAGAGAACAAGGAATTGAAAACCTATTTGAAAAAAACAATGACAGAAAACTTCCCTTACCTGATGAAAGAAATAGACATACAAGTCCAGGAAGATCAGGGAGTCACAAACAAGATGACTCCAAAGAGGCCCAAACCAAGACACATCATAATTAAAATGCCAAAGGTTAAAGACAAAGATAGGATCTTTATTTTATTTTAAAAATTTATTTATAGTTTACATTCAATATTTCTTTGCATTAGTTTCAGGTATACAGCACAGTGACTAGACAATCATACACCTTACAAAGTGTTTTCCCTTATATCTCAAGTATCCACCTAACACCACACATGGTCACTACAATACTATTGACTATATTCCCAAAGCTGCAACCCACCTCCCTGTGACTATTTTGTAACTACCATTTTGTACTTCAAAATCCCTTTGTCTTTTTCACCAAGTCCCCCAGGCCCCTCCCCTCTGGCTAGCATCAGTCTCTTCTATCTAGGATTCTGTTTCAATTTTGTTTACTCTGTTTTTTTAGATTACACACATAAATGAAATAATATGGTATTTGTCTTTCTCTGGCTGACTTATTTCACTTCGTATAATATTTTCTTGGTCCATCCATGTTGTTGCAAATGGTAAGATTTCATTCAAGATAAAGAAAGAATCTTAAAAACAGCAAGAGAAAAGCAGTTAGTTACCTACAAGGAAGCTCCCATTAGTTTATCAGATGATTTTTCAACAGAAACTTTGCAGGCCAGCAGAGATTGGCACAAAATATTCAAAGTGGTGAATAGCAAGGACCTCCAACCAAGATTATTCTACCCAGCAAAGCTATCATTTAGAATCAAAGGACAGATAAAGAGTTTCCCAGACAAGAAAAAGCTAAAGGAGTTTATCACCACCAAACCAGTATTACATGAAATGATGAAGGGTCTTCTTGAAGAAGAAGAAGAAGAAGAAGAAGAAGAAGAAGAAGAAGAAGAAGAAGAAGAAGAAGAAGAAGAAGGAGGAGGAGGAGGAGGAGGAGGAGGAGGAGGAGGAGGAGGAGGAGGAGGAGGAGGAGGAGGAAGAGGAGGAGAAATAGAAAATCAGAAAAATAAAATGGCAATAAATACATATCTATCAATAAGTACTTTAAATGCATATAGATTAAATGCTCCAGTCAAAAGACATAGGGTAGCTGGATGTATAAGAAAACAAGACCCTTACATATGTTGTCTACAAGAGACTCACTTTAGATCGAAAGGTACACACAGACTGAAAGTAAAGGGATGGAAAAATATTTCATGAAAATGGGGAAAAAAACTGGTGTAGCAATACTTATATCAGACAATATAGACTTTAAAACAAAAACCCTAACAAGAGAGAAAGGACCCAGCAATTCCACCCCTGGGTATTCATCCGAAGAAACCCAAAACACTAATTCAAAAAGACATATGCATCCATATGTTCATTGCATCATTGTTTTCAATAGCCAAGATATAGAAGCAACCTAAGTGCCCATCAATAGACGAATGGATAAAGAAGTGGTACATGGTATATACAATGGCATATTTCTCGGACATACAAAAGAATAAAATATTGCCATTTGCAACGATATGGATAGACCTAGAGGGTATAGTACTGAGTGAAATAAGTCACAGAAAGACAAATACCGCATCATTTCACTTATATGTGGAATTTAAAGAACAAAATAAATGAACAAACAAAACAGAAACAGCCTCACAGATGCAGAGAACAAACTGATGGTTGCCAGAAGGGAAGGGGGTTGTGGGGCTTTATTTAAAAGGTGAAGGAATTAAGAAGCACTGATTGGCAGTTACAAAATGGTCCTGGGGGTGTAAAGTACAGCAGAGGGAATGTAATCAATAATATTTTAATAACTATGTATGGTGTCAGATGGGTACTAGATTTTCAGGGTGCTCACTTTGTAAATCATATAAATGTATAATCACTATGTTGTACACTTGAAACTAATATACTATTGTACATCAATTCTAACGGAAAAAATAAAAAATTATTTTAAAAAAGAGACAGTCCCATAGAAGCATTGATGACAACAGCCAGAAGGTGGCGACAGGGAACCACATGAGCAGAATTTACTGACTTGGAAAGGCCCTAGATCAGCGGTTCTCAACCTGTGGGTCGCAACCCCTTTGGGGGTCGAACGACCCTTTCACAGGGGTCGCCTAAGACCATCGGAAAACACATCTATAATTCCATATTGTTTTTGTGATGAATCACTACGCTTTAATTATGTTCAATTTGTAACAATGAAATTGGGGGTCACCACAACATGAGGAACTGTATTAAAGGGTCACGGCATTAGGGAGGTTGAGAACCACTGCCTTAGATGGACCTTGGGCCTAAGGACCAGCATCTGCCAGAAGTTGGTAGAGGGTATGATGTGTTTCCCAGGAGAAAAAGAAATGGTGACAACATTTTCTAGAAGCCCAGGGTTAGGATCTAGTGCAGTGATGGCGAACCTTTTGAGCTCGGTGTGTCAGCATTTTGAAAACCCTAACTTAACTCTGGTGCCGTGTCACATATAGGAATTTTTTGACCTTTGCCACCATAGTAAAACAAAGACTTATATTTTTGATATTTATTTTATATATTTAAATGCCATTTAACAAAGAAAAATCAACCAAAAAATGAGTTCGCGTGTCACCTCTGACACGCGTGTCATAGGTTTGCCATCACTGATCTAGTGTTTAAAATGAGGGGCCTACATAACAGTGATTATAAATTTCAAAGTTGCTAAGACATTAGATCTTAATTTTAATTTTTTAAAGCATATTTTTATTTATTTCAGAGAGGAAGGGAGAGGGATAAAGAGATAGAAACATCAACGATGAGAAAAAATCATTGATGGCTGCCTCCTGCATGTCCCACTCTGGGGACTGAGCCCACAACCCAGGCATGTGCCCTGACTAGGAATTGAACCGTGACCTCCTGGTTCATAGGTCAACCACTGAATCACATAAACCAGGCTGCATGCACTCTTAAAAACAATCTGAACAATCGGACACGACTGCTAAGTGACTGCTATGTGCTAGGTGCTAGTGAAACTGCAGTGAGAAAAGCAGACATGATTTCTGGCCTTAAAGATGTTACATTCAAGTGGGACCAACTTACATTTCAGAGGTGAATGACCTATACAACAGCAACTGGGAAATAACAGCATTTAGAAATATGGACACACAATTGATAGGTGAACTTAGTCCCATGCTATACCTTGCTGCAAGGAAGGCTAGGAAATACAGTTTTTCTTTTTGCTTTTTAGCCGGGTACATTGACTAAGTTTCAGTTACTAAAGAAAAAAAGGATAGAAGAAGGCAGTATTAAAGGATGACTAGTTATCTCTGCTTCAGTTGCAAATAAGTGACTCTTATTAAAATTACTACTGCCAAGATGGATTTGTAGGACTTGAAGAGTAAATGATGTACAAAGTTTATTTGCATAAGGCTGGTCTTCATTGTTTCAGAAGAAGGCAAGAGAAAGTCACATAACATAAAATTAACATTTAAAAAAATTCACTTGAAGATACATTTTTCATTGATTTTAGAGAGAGGAAGGGACAGGGAAAGAGAAAGAGAGAAACATCGTACCTGCCCCAACGGGGGATTGAACCCACATCTCGGGTATGTGCCTGACCAGGAATCGAACCTGCAACTCTTCGGTGCACAGGACAACACTCCAACCAACTGAACACCAGCCAGGGAAAAATTAACCATTTCAAAGTGAGTAATTCAGTGGTATTTAGTACATTCACA
This sequence comes from Myotis daubentonii, assembly GCF_963259705.1. Classification (NCBI taxonomy): domain Eukaryota; kingdom Metazoa; phylum Chordata; class Mammalia; order Chiroptera; family Vespertilionidae; genus Myotis; species Myotis daubentonii. The sequence goes on along the minus strand of NC_081861.1, from coordinate 3,969,257 downwards.
GTGTTGTCAACCACCTCTATCTAGTTCCAAAACATTTTCATCATCCAAAAAGGAATCCCCAAGTTCATTAAGCAGTTGCTCCCAATTGTCCCTTTCCCCCAGACCCTGGTAACCATCAGTCTGTATTGTCTCTATAGTTTAACCTATTCTGCATAATTCATATGAGTGGAATCATATAATAAGTGATTTTTGTATTTGGCTTCTTTCAGTTAGCATAAAGTTTTCAAAGTTTATCCCCATGTATTAGTACAGTCATGAGCTGTATAATATTTCAATCAAGGATTGACTGCATATACACCAGAAGTCCCATCCTATCTAATAAAGAGGGGATATGCTAATTGACCATCACACCCTCACAAAATTGCGGCACCCACAGCCAATAAAGAGGGAATATGCTAATTGACTGCCACACCCTCAAAGATGGCAGTGCCCACAGCCACAAGATGGCGGTGCCCAGTCCCCTCAGCCCCACCGGGGCAGCAGGCATGCGGCACGGCCGGGCCTGCCCCCAGGTGGGTCCCATTGCTCCATGCGCCTGCCTGCGAATTCCACCAGTCCTCCCAGTCCCCCAGCCACCCAGAGCGGGCCCAAAGTGCAGGCAAGCCTCAGATGGTGGCTTCCCAGCCTCCCAGGGCCGCCCGAGGCTCAGGTAACCAGGGCTGGCTGAAGCTTGAGCTGCTGGCCGTGGCAACAGCAGAGGGCTGATGGGGGTGTCACCTTCCACTGATTGCCAGGTTGCCTCCCACCCCTGAGGGCTCCCGGACTGTGAGAGGAGGCAGGCCAGGCTGAGGGACCTCCCCTCCAGTGCACCGGGCCTCTAGTCTATATATATATAAAAGGCTAATATGCAAAGTGTCCCCTCAGGAGTTCGACAGGGAGACCAGAAGTTCGATCGCTTGCTATGATGTGTGCTGACCACCAGAGAGCAGCACAGAAAGAAGGAAGGCCCCAGCTGGCAGCCAGAAGGCCCCAATGGGTTCTGATCGCTGGCCAGGCCTAGGGACCCTACCCATGCACGAATTTTGTGCACCGGGCCTCTAGTAAGATTATAATGGACTGGAAAAATTCCTATCACCTAGTGATGTCATAGCACAACTCATTACTCAAGTTATTTGTGGTGATGCTGGTGTAAACAAACCTATTACTCTGCCAGTTGAAAAAAAGTATAGCATATACAATTATGTACAGTACCTAATATTTATATGTATTAAATGATACATATCTAGAATTGTGTGATGAGCAGTCCCTAAGAAGGCGAGTCCCAATAAACTGACCTCTTGATGTCCATACCTCTATGTAATCCCCTCTCATTGAGTGGGGGCAGGGCTTGGGACTTGCTTTTAATGATAATAAATGAATATGTTACTGGTTTATGTATTTACTATACTATACTTTTATTGTTGTTTTACTCTTTTATAAATAGAAAGAGTGAACTGGCTTCTTTCAGTTAGCATAAAGTTTTCAAAGTTTATCCACATGTATCAGTACTGTATACATTATCAGTCATGAGCTGTATAATATTTCAATCAAGGGTTGACTGCATATACACCAGTAGTCCCATCCTATCTAATAAAGAGGGGATATGCTAATTGACCATTACACCCTCACAAAATTATGGCATCCACAGCCAATAAAGAGGGAATATGTGAATTGACTGACTCTTTCTATTTATAAAAAAAATGTGTTGCAAAATAGTATGCTGTGTTAGACTGGCAGCAGCCTCATACATCTCGTGTGTACTGAGTCTCTTGATTGCATCATTTCTCCTGTGCTTGATTTAATCTCATGTTGTTTTGAACATTGACATGGGCTCCTAGGCTATGCTATCTAGGTTTGTGTTAATGCACACCACGATGTTTGAACAACCATGGAGTTGCCTCATGGCACATTTCTTTTTTTTTAATTGAATTGATTGGGGTGATATTGGTTCACAAAACTATATATGTTTCAAGTGTACAACTCAATATAAGATCATCTGCACAATGCATCATGCTCCCATCATGCAAAGCAAAGTCCCTCCACCTCGTCCCTACCCCCTTTCTCCCTGGCTATTACCACACTATTGTCTGTGTCTATGTGTTATATATGTATGTTTTTTTATTTAAACCCTTCACCTCCTTTCATGCAACCCCCTGACCACCCTCCCCTCCGAAAGCTGTCAGTCTATTCCATGTATCCATGCATGTTTCTATTTTGTTCTAAGAACACATTTCTGAGAATGTACCCCCATCATTAAGTGGCCCATGACTGAACTTCATTCCTTTTTATATGACTGAATACAGGAAGAGAATCCTTTTAGCAGGTTCAGTAGCAGCCCTCCATGACACATTCTGAACAAAGGCCCCAGCAAATATCGGTTGCCTTACAATTGGGGATAATGTCCCTGAACACTTTTGCTGAGGCAGACATTGGTATAAGTTACTGAGATGTTGGTATAAGTACCCTCTTCACAGCTAATGGGTCCTTGATGCTTTTTTCAAAGCAGCAGGTTCACAACTGCATTAAGCCAACAGTGACTTGTTTTCCCAGTCTCTCACGCAGCCAGAGGTGGCCACTTAAGCTCTGGGCAATGAGACCCAAGCAGAAGTGCGCTGGGCCTCAGGGAGATAGTCTGGAAAAGCTTTTGCTTTCTTGATAAAAGCAAAAAGGCTGCAAAAGAAAAAAAAGTAAATTAAAATGTTAACAAAGTAAAAAAATGGGGGGGGGGATGATAGAGGTCGCAGGGGTCCTTTTCTCATATTTCTGCTCTGAAGCCTGAAGCCAGATTTGATGGTTGGAGCTGCAGTTCTGTCTCTCAATCATAAAGACTTGGTTCCATGGAGATGCAGGCGTTACATCCTTGAGGCACTGAACCTGCACTAACACCTTCCTATGCAGAGAACTCTTGTTATATAAACAACATGAATTTCTATTTGTTTCAGCCATTGAGAGACACGTATTTTGCTACTTATAGCGAAAGTATTTCTAATGAACAACTGATTGGTTTTCCTATACATGTCAGAGGCAGAAGTTTACAGCTGGATATCTATGGAAGGGACTCCTAAGGTATATTATGGCTCACCTCTAATTAGAGTCTAAGACAGCACTTTCCTAATATGGCTCCTGAATCATAAACATATAGTCTGTGTGGGTTTGTACAGGAATGAAGGTAACAGTCCCTGGGTCTTCCAGTGTCTTTCTGACTCATTTGCCTTGAGAAAAGGATCATTTATTTATACCTGTGGTAGTCAACACATCCAGGAAGGTTCCCCAGGAGCCTTTTGACCTTAGCTGTCATCAATTCACAGAGTGGTGCACTGCAGTGGGAGCCCTGGATGAAAGCCCAAATTTGGAGGATGCCAAAAAGAGCTCCAACATGTAATACCTACATTCTGCTTAATGTAGTGAGATAGGAGCAGGCAGATAGAAGGGCCAAACCCGAATTGTTAATAAAAGCTTTAAGGAGTATCTTGAGCTCATATTAAGCTCTTTTGTATTTGAAAACATCTTGCTAATAAGGACATTCTCTCTAGCATTTGCTTAAATATTTTCATATTACTTTAAGATAATTAAAAAAGAACCTGGAGATTTCCCAAGGCTTTGCTTAAATGACTCACATTTAGAGAAATCTCAATGTGTATAATGAGAAGCATAAAACAAAACTATGAGTGCCTAGAAATGACTTTGCTTTTCTTCTAGAGATTCTGAAATGAGATTATATTTTGAAATTGAGCAGAGGGATTTTGGTCTTTGGAAACAGAAAGAAAAAGAATGAAGAGCTCTGGTTTGGGGATAATAAAATAGATGAAAATATCTCAAACCTTTTCTTTATATTTAGAAGTACCTTTTATCTAATTTGGAACATGTTACATATTATCAAAGACATTTAAACCCTTTCCATTTCCTAGACTGTACTGAATTTTAACTACACATGTTTACTAACACAGATCAAGTAAGTGGATTTTGCCAGTTGATATTCCATAGAAACAAAGCAACAAAAGTAAGAAGGGGCGGAAAATATAGTAGACAAACACAAATGATAACTAAGAAGGTATGAGTTCTAAATAAAGTAGGTGATCAAGAATCCACATGAGGTAATTAAGGGTCTTGAGATGGGAAGATTACCTGAATTGTCTGAGTTGGCCCTAAGTCTAATCACCAGTCTTCAAAATGGGAGGCAAGAAGGTCAAAGGAAGAAGTAGATGTGACAATGGAAGCAAAATGCTGCACTGCTGGCTTTGAAGATGGAGGGAGGGGCCATGATGCATTTCATAACCTGGAAAAGGCAAGGGAAAGGATTCTTCTCTAGAGCCTCCAAAATGAACCAGCTCAGCTGACACCTTGAGTTAAGCCCCGTGAAACTGATTTCAGACTCTTTTCCATGTGCTCTTAAAGACAATGTGTATTCTGCTGTTGTTGGGTGAAACATTCTAAAATAGCAATTAGATCTAGTTGGTTGATGATATTGTTCAAATCTAAATCATTGTTGGTTTTCAGTTTACTAGTTCTATCTATTACTAAGAGAGGAGTATTGACGTCTCCAACTCTAATTGTGGACATTTTTATTTCTCCTTTCAGTTCTGTCAGCTTTTGCTTCAGGTATTTTAAAGCTCTGGTATTAAATGATACATATCTAGAATTGTGTGATGAACAGTCCCTAAGAAGGTGAGTCCCAATGAACTGACCTCTTGATGTTCATGCCTTTATGTAATCCCCACTCATTGAGTGGGGGCAGGGCTTGGGACTTGCTTCTAACCAGTAGAATATGGTAAAGGTGATGGGATGGCTCTCTCTTGATTGTGTTGTACTAGAGGCCTGGCGCACAAAATTCGTGCATGGAAGGGTGGTTCCCTCAGGCCAGCCTGTACCCTCTCCAACTGGGGACCCCTTGGGGATGTCCAACTGCCGGTTTAGGCCCAATACCTGTAAGATTGGGCCTACTCCGTCAGTTGGACATCCCTCTCGCAATCTGGGACTGCTGGCTCCTAACTGCTCGCCTGCCTGATCGCCCCTAACTGCCTCTGCCTGCCAGCCTGATCACCCCTATATGCCTTCCCCTGCCGACCTGGTTGCCCCCAACTGCCCTCCCCTGCAGGCCTGATCTTGCCCCAAATGGCCCTCCCCTGCTGGCCTGATATAGCCCCCAACTGCCCCCTTCTGCTGGCCAATTTGGTTCTGATTGGTTGGTTTCTATGCCAGTCAGCATCAAAAGCTCCGCCTGCTAGGCAGCCATTGGCTCCCAACAGTATCCAGATTTGCTTATGATTGGTAGGATTCTATGTCAGTCAGCATCAAAAGCTCTGCCTCCTAAGCAGCCATTGGTTTGCCACAAAACCCAGATATGGTTCTGATTGGTCGGTGTCTATGCCAGTCAGCACCAGAAGCTCTGCCTACTAGGCATCCATTGGCTCCCCAAAGCACCCAGATTTGGTTCTGATGTATCAGTTCCTATGCCAATAAACATCAAAACCTCCTCCTCATAGGTAGCTATTGGCCCCCCACAACACCCAGGTTTGGTTCTGATTGGTCAGTTTCTATGCCAGTCAGCATCAATAGCTCTGCCTACTAGGCAGTCATTGGCTTCCTGCAGCACCTAGGTTTGGTTCTTATTGGTCGGTTTCAATGCCAGTCAGTGTCAAAAGCTCTGCCTCCTAGGCATCCATTGGTTCTTCACATCACTCACATTTAGTTCTGATTGATCAGTTCCTTTGCCAGTGAGCATCTTTGGGCCTATTTCTGGGCCTGATCAGCGAGGCCACTCTGAACAGCAGCCCCCATTAGAGGCGAGAAAGAAAGGTGAAGCTGGGAAAGGAAGAGGGCAAGAAAGAGAGAGGCAAGTACTGATCAACAGCTGCCACTGAGGCTGGGGATCAGACCCTTACTCTCTCTCTGGGTCTCAGCCCCCTGGGTAGTCCATGCTGGGTCGCCAGGCTGCAGCCGGCAGCCAGTGCTGGGTCACCATGACAACCCAGCGCTGACTGAAGGACTTCCGGGTTGGTCTCCAGAGGTGATCGTGATCGGTGGTTACAACCTTAGCCTTTTATGTATTAGGAAGGTAAAGAAGAAATGTCACTCCCATAATTGTTTTACATTATGTAAGGTTCCGTTTTAACAGATTAGAGTTAGAGGTATCTTTGTTGGATTGATGAAGTAAGTAGGCATGCTGAGGAAACACATGTGGCAAGGAACTTCAGCCAGCCCGTAGGAGCAGCAGGTGACCTCTGAAGCCTGAGGATGGCTGCCAAAGGGTAGCCAGAAACAGTTCAGGGCCCTTAGTCATACTGCTGCAAGGAAATGAATTATGCCAAAAACCTGAATGAGTTTAGAAGTGGATCTTTCCCCAAACTCATGATGAGACTGCAGCCTTAGCAGACACCTGGATTGCAGATACCCTGAAGCAGAGAACTCAGTTAAGCTGTTCCCTGACTTCTGACTTACAGAAAGTGTGAGATAATAAACGTACATTGTCTTAAGTCCTGTTTGTGGTAATGTGTTGTGTAGCAATAGAAAACTAATGCAGATATATAGTGTGATGTCTTCTTGGTGGTTACATCAGTTATGCTGATGTAATGTCCCTCTTCATTCTTCATAATTTTCTTTCCTGGCAAGTCTAACCTGTTTGATGTTCATAAAGTCACTCGAGCTCTCTATTATTAATATTTATATGGTATATGTTTCCATAATTTTATTTTAAACCTACCCATGTCAGAATATTTGAAGTGAGTTTCTTGTAGCCATTCATTTTGGGATGTTCTTTTATTCATTATGCCAATCTCTCTTTTAATTGCTTTATTTAGACCATTTACATTTAATGTAGTTATTGATATGTTTGGATTTAGGTCTACCATTTTATTTGTTTTCTCTTTGTTCCCTCTGTTTTTTTTTGTTCCTCTATTTCTCCTTTCCCACTTTCAAAATTTCTCTGAGCATTTTTAGTATTCCATTTAATTTATCTCTTTGTATATTCTAGGGAATATAATAGACACACTCAAGTTTTTACACTCTACCTAGAATCAATATTTACTAATTCAAGTTGAATATAGAAACCATATTAACATATAGGATCCTTTATTCTTCTCTATGTTGTGGTTGCTTGTGTATTATATCTACATTAGAGGCCCAGTGCATGATTAAATCGTGCGTGTGTAGGGTCCCCTAGGCCTAGCTTGCCATCAGGGCCATGTCCGCCACCCTGTGATGCCTTGCATGCTCCACCAACGCTGCCGGAGCCCTGGGGGCGGGGTGGGGGGAGGGCCTGAGAGGTGCCCCATGCACCTCCTGGAGACCAGTCGTTTGGTCATTATGGCATCACGGCGTTCCGGCCACAGTTCTTTTATTATATAGATAGATACTATTTTCTCTTTCTTTTTTCCTTTCCCCTTTAAAAATTAAATTTATTGGGGCGACATTGTTTAATATGATTATATAGGTTTCAGATGTGGGTTTCTATGTTACAAGATCTGTACATTGCACTGTGTGCCCACCACCCAAAGTCAAATATTCTCCTGTCACCAGATATTAGAATCCCTTTCACTCACAATCCCCTTCCCTCTGGCAACTACCACACTCCTGTTTGTGTTCACAAGTTTCAGTGTTATATCACACATATTAGCTTTTTCTGACTGACTTTTTTCACTTAGCATAATGTTCTCAAGGTCCATCCATGTTGTTGTAAATGGCACTATTTCACCCTTTCTTATGGCCGAGTAGTATTCCATCATGTATTGGTACCACATCTTCTTTATCCAGTCCGCTATTGCAGGGCACTTTGGTTGTTTCCATGTCTTGACCACCATGAATAATACTGCAGTGAACACAGAGGTACATATATCTTCAAACTCAAAATATATCCACATACTTTGAAATCCCATCCAGCCGTGGGCAAACTACGGCCCGTGGGCCGGATCCGGCCCGTTTGAAATGAATAAAACTAAAAAAAAAAAAAAGACCGTACCCTTTTATGTAATGATGTTTACTTTGAATTTATATTAGTTCACACAAACACTCCATCCATGCTTTTGTTCCAGCCCTCCGGTCCAGTTTAAGAACCCATTGTGGCCCTGGAGTCAAAAAGTTTGCCCACCCCTGCATTAGACCATGTTATAACTTTTTGTTTTCAACCAAAAAAATATATTTTGAAGAACTAGTGAAGAGAAGAACTTCCCTCAGCCATCCTTTTATAACGGGTCTGCTGGCAATGGATTCTCTAATTTTTCCTTCTTTAGAGAATATCTTTATTTGACTGTCATTCCTGAAAGCTATGTTTGCTGGGCATATTATTTTGAGTTGACAATTCTTTCAGCACTTTAAAGATGCTGTGCACTTCTTTATGACCTCCTTGATTCCTGATGAGAAATTCATAGTCATTTGGATTATTACCTTAAATATAATGTGTCATTTTTCTCTTTCTGCTTTAAGTATATTTTTTTGTCTTTCTTTTCAATAGTTTAAATATAGTATGTCTGAGCATTGATTCATATGATTTTCTCCTGTTTGGCTTTTGTTAAGGTTCTTGAATCTGCAGTTTTATGCCTTTTGATACATTTGAAATGTTTTCAGTTTTTACATATCCACCTATTTTTTTCTGCATTACACTCTTTCTCTTTTCCTGACATTCCAAAGGCGTGAATGTTAGACCTTTTGTTATTATTCTACAGATCCTTGTAGTTATGTTCATTTACCTCTCAAGTTTTCCTCTTTGTTGTTTAGGTTGGATAAGTTCTCTTGTTCTGTCTTCACATTTACTGACTTGTTCATCCTCATTTTGCTATTGAGCCCATCTAGTTACCTTTAAAATTCCAGTTATTATATTTTCAGTTATAACATTTCAATTTGGTTCTTCTTTTATCTCACTCCTTTGCTGAGACTTTCTATCTTTATACTCATTTCAAGATTGTTTTCTCTCACTTATTGAAACATTTTTATAACACTGGCTTCAAATTATTTTTTAGATAATTCAAATATTTGTGTCGTGTCATCTCAGCATTTGGTGTCCATTGATTGCCTCTTCAATAGGCAACTGGCAGTTGAGATTTTTTTTGGTTTTTCATGTGCTGAAAATTTTTGGCTTGTATCCTGGAAATATTTAATAGTGTGCTGTGGGGTCTTATATCTTGTTTTAATCCTAAGGAGGAACATATATTTGTTTTAGTTTGTAGTCAACATGGTTGAGTCCAGATCACAAGTTCTGACCTGCCTTTTGTGGATCATGGCTCCAAAGTCACTTCATTTTTCAAAACTTTGCAGTGTTATTTAGAACTGTCTCACAGGTGTTTTATCCAGTGGCTAGCCTAGAGCAGTGGTTCTCAACCTGTGGGTCACGACCCCTTTGGCGGTCGAACAACCCTTTCACAGGGGTCGCCTAAGACCATCCTGCATATCAGATATTTACATGACGATTCATAACAGTAGCAACATTACAGTTATGAAGTAGCAACGAAAATAATTTTTATGGTTGGGTCACACCATGAGGAACTGTATTTAAAGGGCCAGAAGGTTGAGAACCACTGCTCTAGAGATCTGACGATCTGGTTCTTAGCTCAATTATCACAGTCTTTGGTATGTTGTTTAAGATCAGACCCCCATGCCGGTCAAGGCGAATCTAGGAGTTCATAATGACTTGATAGGATTCTTTTCCCCAAGTGCCTCCCTCTCCATAATTTTCCTACTACTTTGCAGTTCTTTGGAGTTCCCCATTTTGATCCTTTGGAAAGAAATCTGAGTCATTGTTTACTTCCCTCTGCTTTGCACTTCTTGCAACTTTGCCCATATCTGGGGCCAAGAAGCAGGAGGACAAATATCAATGGGGGTTTGCCCCCACTATTTGGGAACCTTAGCTACTCCAACCATAGAGGAAGGGTCCTCTATCCCTTAGCATTTTAAGCACTTGATAGCACCGCTCCCTCCATTGTCACTGTCAAAGGGAGATTGCCTATTGGTTAGGGTGCGAGAGAATTGAAAAAGAAAAAAATGGTGGTCTTTGTTACTTTTTCTGAACTTTAGATCTATTTCCTACTCTTACTGGTGCTCTCTGTCCATGTTGATGTCCCCTTCTGGGATTTGGGCTGCCTTACGTCCAGTACAGTGGCTACTGTAGGGAAAAAAGAATTAACTCACTGCCAGTTGTTATACTTCAAATTCTGGTGTTCGTCTTCAATTTACCTGGTGCAATTTATGTTTTAAAGTCCTTAAGTAGTTGCTCCATGCATTCTGTTCAGGTTTATTGCTGCATTCAGTGGGAGAGAATGGGTTGTTATTGTTCTGCGTTAACTGGGATCAGAACCCTTGTATTGTATAGATGATGGAGTGTTCTCTTTGGAGTATATTTGTGTTGGGAATAATTTTTTCATACTCTACATGAGGCAACAGCTTTATACTATAAATACTCTTCTGGATTTCTATCACTCTGGAATAAATCACTCTTAAACTTAGTAGCTTAAAATAACAAATCATTTTAGTATTATCTCATAGGTTCAGGCATTGATTAGGGTCAGCTAGGTGGTGTTTCCTTGTTTATATGCAATGTAAATTGGTGCAGCCACTATGAAAAATAATGAAATAATTTGAAGGCTCACTCATTCATGTATGAGGTATATGGCCTGGGGACACTTAAACAGTTGGGGCTCCTGTGGTGTTTATTTCTGTTTCTATATGGTTTCTCCAGCACAGCAACTTCAAGGTAGGTAGATTTCTTATTTTCTACGTTTATTGGTATATAATTGACATATAACATTGTGTAAGTTTAAGGTGTGCAACATGTTGGTTTGATACACATATATTACAATATGATTACCACCATAGTGTTAGCTAACACCTCCATCATGTCACAGAATTATCATTTCATTTTTTTGTGGTGAGAACATCTAAGATCTACTTTCTCAGCAACTTTCAAGTATACAGTATAGTGTTGTTATCTATAGTCACCATGTTGTGCATTAGTTCCCTAGAACTTATTCATCTTATAAATGGAAGTTTGACCAACAGCTCCCCATTTCCCCACCCTCGGGCCCTGGTAACCACCATTCTACTCTCTGACATAATGCAGTATTTGTCTTTCTGTGTCTGACTTATTTCACTTAATATAATGCCTTCAAGATCCATCCATGTTTTGCAAATGGCAGGATTTCCTACTGTCTCATGGCTGAATAGTCCACTTTGTGTGTGTATGTGTGATCTTCTTTATCCATTTATCCATTGATAGACACTTCCTATATCTTAGCTATTGTGAGTAAAAAACATGGGAGTGCAGATATCTCTTTGAGATACTGTTTTCATTCCCTTTGGATATATACTTAGAAGTGGGACTGCTGGATCATATGGGAGTTCTAATTTTAATTTTTTAAGTAACCCCATACTATTTTTTCCTAGTGGCTGCACCAATTTACATTCTCACCAAAAGTGCCCAAGGGTTCCCTTTTCTCCACATTCTCATCAGCATTTGTTATCTCTGGTCTTTTTGATGATAGCCATTCTGACGGGTGTGAGGTGGTATCTCATTATAGTCTAGATTTCTTACATGGAAGGTCAGGGCTCCAAAGCGAGTGGAGAACAAGAGCATGAGAGTGAGCCAGGTTGACACTAGATTGCCTTTTATGACTTCTCTTCACAGGTTATCCGTCTCCATTGCCACATCCTATTCTTTGAGGCAGTCACAAAGGTCCACTTAAGTTCAAGGGTTGGGAACATAGATGCCATTTATTGACAGGTGAGCGACACGGTTCTGCAAGAGCATGTGGGATTGGAATATGGTTGTGGGCATTTTTGGAAAATATAATCTGCTACATGTACTAAGAATTTTGTACCTGTAAAGTAGCTCCTGAGTTGTGCTCAGTATGAGCTATATAGAGAGAACTTCTGTTTTTAACTTTTGGAGACCCAAGAGGGCGTAATGTTAAATGTGATGATCAATATGGCCATTTTTCAGCAAACATGGATTTTAATGAGTCTCCAGAAATTAGATCAAGTTTTCCCATTATTGTATAACTTTCTCTGTCACCATCCAGATCTTTAGGGTTTGCTATTTCATTAAGAACCTGCATGGAACTTCAAGGTGTATGATTTTTGCAGGGGCTGGGTGACAGTAGAGGAATAGGAAAGACTCCAGCTAAAGTCTATATGAAGTAATTGTCTTGCTCCAAGAAGGTCCTAAGCAGGCTTGGCAGAGTGTTCACTTTGAGGGGAACCAGGAAGGCTACCTTAGCCTAAATACCTTTCCTACCTAATGCCAGGCCTACCCTATTATGACTTCTTTTAGCTCAGCATTGCTTCCTTCTTAAAAGTGCAAACGCCTCTGGGCGAGAAATCTGGGCAGTTGGTATGCCTTTCAATAAACACTTTACGAGTTCAGTGCTAGGCACTGGGAGTTCAGTGATTTCACAATTTGGTCTCCTTTCTTCCTTGACCAGAAGAACAAGGTGCATTGAAAATTCTAGCTCCTGAGAATTTCTTCCAAGAGGTTTCATGTTTCAGACACTTTATATATATATATATTTTCCCCCAGAGATGGGCCTGGTCCTAAGAATCCTCCAAAGCTTTCCTGGGCTATCAAAAGGTCAAGGTAAAAGGACCAGCAGCGTCATCCCCGGCCCCCTCACCCCGCTGCTCCTCTACCTGGAGTGGCAGATGTTCAGTTCCTTCCACCCCTTTCCCAGAATGAAGAAGTCAGCTCTTTCCCATCCCGACCCCCTGTGGGTTCTCATTTTCTGGCCGACTAGAGCAGAGGTTTGAAGGAAGCCTGGCACATTCTGGGACTCCGCGAACCCAGACGGCCTGGCCAGGTACGCCAGGACTGGGGGGAGGGGCGCCGATCGGCCGGGGGGCGGGGGGAGCGGGGAGGGGGAGCTGGCTAGAGGATCGGAGGACCACAGCCAAGCCCGCTGCCGTGGCCCGGCCCACGCTGGGACCCGCGCGGCTGGGGGCCGAACAGGTGCGCGGGCGGGGGGCGGTGCTTGGGGATCCTGCGCACTGCGCGCTCCCCTCCCCCGACCGGGCGCCCGCAGCGGCGGCAGCAGGAGGAGGAGCTGCGGCGGCCACCGAGCGCCACTCCGGCGGGGCAGGTCGGCGGCGGCGCCAAGTCCACCCCCCGACGGCGCGGGCTGCCGGTCCGCGCGCGCAGGAGGCGCGGGCAGCGGAGGGACCATGGAGCCCGGCGGGGACGCGGCGCGCCTCGGCCTGGGGCGGGCAGCCCGGGCGCTGCCACCGCGGCTGCCGCCGCTGCTGCTGCTGCCGCCGCTGCTGCTGGGTCGGGGGCTGCGTGTCGCGGCCGCGGCCTCCTCCTCTGGGGCGGCGGCCGAGGACAGCAGCGCCATGGAGGAGCTCGCCACCGAGAAGGAGGCGGAGGAGAGCCACCGGCAGGACAGCGTGAGCCTGCTCACCTTCATCCTGCTGCTCACGCTCACCATCCTCACCATCTGGCTCTTTAAGCACCGCCGGGTGCGCTTCCTGCACGAGACTGGGCTGGCCATGATCTACGGTGAGCACCCCAGCCGAGCCCGTGCACCCCGACACCCCTCGGGCGGCCCGGCCGCGGCGCGACCCCTCCCTCGTGCCTCCCTGGGCTCCCCCTTCAGTCACAACGTGTTTCGTTCCTTTTCCCGCGGAGACGGTGTGGGTTCCCAAGGTCAGCTGTCTGCGTGTGACCGTTAAAAAGAACCCCACCCCGTTTCGACGTCTCTTCATGGGGAACCAGGAAAAGGGAAGGCACAGAAGGGGGCCTGTTCTGTTCCCCGGGTGCTGGCTTGCCCCTGCCCCCCATCGCGACCCGGACCCCGTCCCCCAGTTCAGCTCAGCAGGGTGTGTGTGACCCGGCAGGAGGGGGTGACTTCGCCAGGGACCGCGCCACCCCAGGAGTCAGGCCACAGTGAGGGTGGGGGCGAGGGCTGAGGGCTTGGCTTGGTAGGGGCTGCTGGGGCCTGGTGGATGCCACGTCCATGGTCGTCCACTGCCGAGATCTGTGTTTCTCTGGTGAATAAACTGGGAACATGAAGCGCCCAGAAAGGTGAGTGCGGGTCAGGACCCAGAGCGGTGCTCAGCCACGTCCGCACGCCTTTCACCCTTGTGTCCAGGCGGGAAGTTATGTCCAGTTCCTTGCCCTCTCCAGGCGGAGAGGAGCTTTTGTTTTCCTCAGATCGTAACAGGGGCACGACTTTGAAGAAACGTTTGTGACTGTATGAAGAGGATAAGTAGTGGTTTTCATTCCGGAGTCAGCCTTCTTTTATTGTGACGGGTGGGCTGATGCCACCATGCTTTTCTGGATTTAATGGCACATGGTGTGTCACCTGCACAGAGGCCCTTACAAATCTCCTGTCATTACATCGGTGTCATTTAGCCATAATCCGAATCATCTTCCCCCTCTCCCCCCACCCCCGACAATGCCCCCCCGACTGCGCCCTCTCCATGACTCCAAACTGGAACCAAGTATTCTCATTTTGAATTTAATGCAGTAGCGTTAAAGCCCACGTGAGCGTCCTCATGTGAAATAAATGAGCCCACTTCACAACTGTTCCCAATAGGCAGCATTTGACATTATCACTTATACTGGAGAGATCTCTCCACTCAATTTCCATTCAGGAGAGAATGGAAAGCAGACACCTTAATCTTTAATGTGAAAATTACCCTTGGCCCTGAGCCTTGATTGTTTCTTGATTGGTTGTTGACAGCCCAAGGTTACGAAGTGCTGTGGGGAGTCCTGGACTTTTCACGGGGTGTTGGCCTCCACAGATCTTGAATGGAAACAGGACCACGTCCAAAACTGAGTTTGGTCGTTGCAAATTACAGGTATAATCTTTGGCCTGGATGCCTGGCCGTTCTTGAGCTCTGTGGTTTGTGTCAGTTGGTGACAAATGTTTGAAGCCAAGGCTGCAGTTAAGCTAGGGGGTTTCCTGAGCAGAGAGCAGAGTGGGGTGTTCAAGAACGTTGTCATTTCTGGCGATGGACTCTGAGCCGTAATGCAGGTGAAGATTGCCTTTATATCATGTAGCCTTGAAAATATTTTGGTTTTATAACCCCTATATCCAGTTCATTAAAGTACAATGTGAAATACTTTTAGAAGGTAGCTTTGACAGGCTCATAAATACATACTCAAGTGCATAGAAAATAAATGGGGATTAAAAAAACACATTTTCTGAGGAGTACTCCATGTTCTTAGGAGCTCAGTCACCTTCATCTGAAGGCTTAGAAACAGCAGTGGAATTTTCCTTTGCTGATATGTACTTTTTAAACTCATCACAAGCTTTTTAGTCGTTGGGGCCATGCTACACTGTGCTGTTTCATTTCGTGTTACCAAAATCTAGTTTAATTGATGATTGTTCAGAAAAGGTGACATCGTCTCATAGCATGCTGTGTAATTTTTGTACTACAGCTTTGGGTTTTAGTATTAGTTTGAAATGTCTTAAGAAATTTAGTTTGTCAATATAGATGTCCTGGGTTATACCAAATACTAATATTTATATATATTTTAAAAATATTTATTTTGTTGACTTCAGAGAGGAGAGGAGAGGGAGAGGGAGAGAGATAGAAACATCAATTATGAGAGAGAATCATTGATGGGCTGTTTCCTGCGTGGCCCCCACTGGGGATCGAGCCCACTACCCAGGCACGTGCCCGTGACCAGAACTGAACCTGGGATCCTTCAGTCCATAGGCCGATGCTCTATCCACTGAGCCAAACCAGCTAGGGCCCAAATACTAATATTTTGATGTGGTTGCCTGTAATTGTGAGAAAACATTTATCTCTTTTAGGGATATTTACTCTCTGTTTCAAGATGCTTCTCCAATCTGAATTCTAATGTCATTTGATTAGCTCATTATTCATTATGTACTGAAGACTGTTGTGATTCTGATAAAAAATTCAATTTGAAAATCTTTGAACACAAGTAGATGCAGTACAGATTTTTCAGGACTTCTCTTTTTTAATAGTAAGCATTCAGATTGCATTTGCTGAGATCAATAGAGGAAGTGAGTAATTGTCCTATTGCCTCTGAGTAATAAGGGACAAAACAACCCAAGGAAACTGTTGCTGCATGCTGGTGACCAACTTCATTTCTGGAGGTAAACAGTTTAACTTTTGAATGTGGCCAAATTTTTATGAGTGAAAGAGTTCAACTGTGAATGTCAAAACTCTTCATTTTGAAATTAAAAAAAAAAATCTAATTTCTTCCCAGCTGGGGGTGCTCAGTTGTTGAGCATCGACCTATGAACCAGGAGATCACAGTTCAATTCCCAGTCGAGGGCACATGCCCTGGCTGCAGGAGGCAGCAAGTTGATGATTCTCTCTCATCATTGATATTTCTCTCTCCTTCTTCCTTCCTCTCTCTGAAATCAATAAAAAAAATTCAAAAAATCTAATATCTGCCACTTAAAAATATTTAAGTGGTATTTTAACCTGAGAGGGAAGACTTTTATATATGTAGTAATGTATTAAAATGAATTGTGATAATATATGTTTGCCAGTATAATCATAAAATATCTGTGGAAGGACATGCAATAGACTAAGTCACATTGGTTTCCATGATGGGCAGGAGAGTGGGTAGGAACTGGGTGTCTGTGACATAGAGGTGGGAGGGAGACATCAATCTATACCCTTTTGTGCTATTTGATTTTTAAACTATGGAAGTGGGTCCATGCCCTCATTCTGTGGCATTTGTGATGGTATTTTAAGATGCTCCTCAGATCATCCAATTTGATGCCCACTTCTCCCTATTTACGTCACATTATGTTGTCAGGTTCCTGTGACCTTTCAATTGTCTGTATCCATGGAGCTTCTGGAGCCCTGTTCCTGGAACTGAGACAATATGAGGGAAGGGGAAGAATTTTCCCCTTCCTCCCTCCTCCTTTTTATCCCATTATTACCAATGAATAGCTGATGTTACATTAGGAGTGATGTGCACAAATAGATCCAATAACAACACTTACTTCGGTGCAGAGGACCTAAGGACAATAAGAGACAGATACCCTGTGAATGCTTACCATTTAAATGGAAAGAACTTCCCCATCAACGAAGGAAGAGTTATAAGCACTCCTCCCTGACAAAAGCCCCAGACAGACAGCTACAAGGGAAGGTAACCACAGACCAGACTCCAGGGAAGTTGAAAGCAGTGCTCCAGACCTTGCCGTGGGAGCTGCATGGCAGCAGGCAAGGCCACCAGTCTAACCTGTTTTGTCAGGGCAGGGAGCTCCCAGCTGTCTGGCCCTGTAGTGATTAAGTGCCATCCTAAAGTTACTGGGCACAGCATGTCTGTGCAGCAGAAATAGCAAGTGTTCAAGGCAGGGAAAGCTGGTATAAACAGACTGCGGCAGTTCACTGTGGTTCTCTCTCATGTGTTCAGTAGTTCCACTTCCCCCATAATGTTTTTGTGACAACTGATACGGCTCCAAAATATCTAAGTTGGCCACGCTAGCCTACCACCTGCTTCTTGTTTCCCCTCTGCTCCCCGCCTATCAACTTTCCAAGTCCATGGGGGTCAGCCCCTCGAGGTTCTGTGGCCCGTAGGCTCATGGTTACTTTGTTGGAGCTGGATTGCTAAGCACAGCCTGAGAGTGGGTTCATAGGCAAAGTCTGAATGGGAGAAATATGACTGCAGTAGCATGAAATTGACATATGACCCTGTGAGCAAACATTTTGGTACCACCTTCTTCCTGGTTAACCAGGAGCACTGGTTTTTAAAAAGAACTCATTACTTTTGGCCCTAGTTTGGGACAGCTCTGTGTGGTCTCACGTTGGTACCAGATTGCCTGGGTTCGTTCACATGCTGGCCTGGTTACTTATAAAGCTGTGTATAACATGGAGGAAGCTCTCTGAGCCTTCGTTTCCTCTTATCAAAAATGGAGACAAGGACATCTTGCTTCCCTGCACATCATCAGTTCGGTTCAAATAAACTCATTTAAAAAAATGGAGACAGTGCCACTCACCTT
Source organism: Myotis daubentonii (assembly GCF_963259705.1). Lineage (NCBI taxonomy): Eukaryota > Metazoa > Chordata > Mammalia > Chiroptera > Vespertilionidae > Myotis > Myotis daubentonii. The sequence continues at coordinate 3,951,369 of NC_081861.1, read as the reverse complement.
ATAGGATCATTGCGTGAAAGAGGTACTCTGAAGCTCAAGTGCAGTTTCTGGTACTTAAATATTAGTTTTCACCCTCCCTTCAGACTTTGTGATTCTTTGGTCAGCGTTGCTATTTGGGGTTGGTTCAATAGAGGCCTGCTATATAGTTCGACAGTGCAGTCGGATACAGTTAGGGGGATGAGGAGAACTGTCATTTTTTGGTGGGCTATTTGTTAATACCTAGAAAAAATGTACAATATAGGTACCTTACTCTTTTATCCAGCAGACTCAATTCTTAGACTTTATTCTTCATAAATACTGGCATTAATTAGCATGTTATGTTACTTGCACTGCAGTATTTGTTGCAGTAGAAACAAGGATTTGCTGCAATACCTCATGAAGAAGGGACTGGTTAAATTAAGGCAGCTGTCCATACATACTATTGTGGAAAAAACAAGGCACAGAACAGCATGTGTAGTATTATTCTTTATATATATATATATATATATATATATAGTAATAAAAGGGTAATATGCTAATTAGACCAGGAGACCTTCCAGAGAAAGCCATGGTGGCAGGGCTGAGGCAGAAGCAGTTAGGGGCGATCAGGCCAGGAGGGGAGGGCAGTTGGGGGTGATCAGGCCAGGAGGAGAGGGCAGTTGGGGGTGATCAGGCCAGCATGGGGGGCATTTGGGGGCGAGCAGGCCAGCTGGGGGGGCCAGTTGGGGGCCAGCAGGTCAGCAGGGGGGCAGTTGGGGCCAAGCAGGTTGGCAGGCAGAGTGGTTAGGGGCTATCAGGCAGGCAGGCAGGAGAGCGGTTAGGAGCCAGCAGTCCCAGATTGCGAGAGGCAGTTGGACATCCCCTGAGGGGTCCCAGATTGGAGAGGGTGCAGGTCGGGCTGAGGGACCACCCCCCCCTCATGAATTTTGTGCACTGGGCCACTATATATATAATAGTATAATACAGTGATGGCAATCCTTTTGAGCTCGGCGTGTCAGCATTTTGAAAAACCCTGTGCCGTATCACATATGGAAATTTTTTGATCTTTGCAACCATAGTAAAACAAAGACTTACATTTTTGATATTTATTTTATATATTTAAATGCCATTTAACAAAAAAAATCAACCAAAAAAATGAGTTCGCATGTCACCTCTGACGTGTCATAGGTTCGCCATCACTGGTATAATACACACACACACACACACACACACACACATTGTCTAGACATTTATATATGACATGCATGCTTCTCTGGAAAGATAAACTTAGCTGTGGTTATCTTTTGGCAGTGGGACCAGTTGATAAGAGAGAGGGAGGGAGATGTTACTTTTCCCTTTACCAGTATATTCTTCTGAGTGGCCTGAAGTTCCTGTAACAAAGACACATTACTTTTGCAATTGAACGCTGTTTAACAATAAAGCAAATGGCTTCTATGTAGCAAAAAAATGAATTAGAAATAGATTATAGTTATGTGATTAGGTAGCATTAGTTATTTGAAAGTTTAAAATGAGAAAAATGACTTTTTCCCCTGAAAGTGTCTCTTAGAACTTTCAGAAGTTAACCTTTTTAGAATGATGTAATTAGAAAATCACCATTTCACAACTCCCAATGATAACTGTTTTAGATAAGGATTTTCGATGAATTCAAGAGTTGTAGGTGAGTCCTAGCCGGTTTGGCTCAGCGGATAGAGCAACAGCTTGTGGAGTGAAGGGTCCCAGGTTTAATTCCGGTCAAGGGCACATGCCCAGGTTGCGGGCTTCATCCCTGTAGGGGGCATGCAGCCTATCAATAACTCTCTCTCCTCATCAATGTTTATCTGTCTCTCTCTCCCTCTCCTTTCCTCTCTGAAATCAATGAAAAATATATTTTAAAAAAAGAGTTGTAGCCGAGACGGGGAACATGCATAGTTGCATGGTGATGAGTATCACCCCACATTTACTTGACTACCACAAAGGAAGGACTGTACCTTTACAGTGGAGAGGTGCAGCCATCAGTCTTATAACAGTCATCAAATTTATCCTTGCTCCCTGTGAAACTCTCTGGTATTATGAGCCTCCTTATGTGATGTAATAGGAAACATGCAGCTTTACCTGTGTAGTATTCATCTCCAAACATTTCTTTGGAAGGGAATCGAGGTTTTAGGCATATCTTCTAGTTTATAAGAAATATAGGGGACAAAGAAACGAATTATAAAATACCATGCAAAAAGAAATATCCAAGACATGGGACAATCTACAAGACCATTACTGTGGTTTCTTCAGAAGGTCTTTGTTGAGGGAAACAAAAAGCTAGAGAAGTGTTTGTTATGGACTGAATTATGGCCCCCCTCCCATTCGCACGTTGATGCTCTAACCTCTAATGTGATGATACTTGCAAGTGGGGCTTAGGGGAGGTTAGATGAGGTCATGAAGGTGGGTCCCCATGGCGAGATTAGTGCCTTTATAAGACAAAGAAGAAACCAGAGCTCCCCCTTGCTCTCCCATGTGAGGATAACAGCAAGAAGGCAGCCATCTATAAGCCAAGAAGAGTGCTCTAACCATTGTGGACCTAGCCGGTTTGACTCAGTGGATAGAGCATCGGCCTGCAAACTGAAGTGTCCCAGGTTCGATTCTAGTCAAGGGCACATGCCCAGGGTGCAGGCTCAATCTCCAATAGGGGGTGTGCAGGAGGCCGCCGATCAATGATTTTCTCTCATTGATGTTTATATCTCTCTCTCCCTTCCTCTCCGAAGTCAATAAAAACATATATTTTAAAAAAGAAAAGAAAAAGAAACACTGCCTTTATAATTATTCAAAGTGTGTATATACATTTTTGGGGACACCCTATAAATGGAGCTGGGGTCTCTGATAGCATAGAGCTGCCATGCCAGGTCTTCATACTTCTGGACTCCTTATATGTGTGAGAGAAATGTGTCTTTGTTACTTGCTACTGAACCTAATTGTAAGTTGTACTTACACCAGGCTCTGACTTCCACTTGGAACTTGGTGTGACATACGAGGCTGTTTCAAGGACCTGAGGCAGATGTTTATGACTATAGTGGATATGGCATTGCTTGGGATTCTAAAGGAGGCTGAAGAATAGGCAGCACGGTTCTAGAGAAAGGGTTTTAGGAAAGGGTTAAGATATAAAGTACCACTTACATTTGGTAACTGTTTTGGGCATCTGACAGTCATCCACACATTTAGTGATTTGCTAGAAAGACTCATGGGATTCAGAGACATTTGTAGCTGCAGTTATGATTTATTACAGCGATAGGATACGCAGCAGGATCAGCAAGAGAAAAAGATGTAGTAGGTGGAACGTGGAAGAGGCTAGATGTAGGTTTCTAAAGTTCTCCCTTAGGGGATTAGGGTGGGGTTTCACAGAACAAGCTTCTTCCTCCAACAATTAAGCACACGCATAGTGTTTCTGCCTAGGGAAACTTGCTTAAGACTCAGACTTTTTTTTTATTGAGGACTTATCTTACTGAAATTTCTGACTCCCAGAAGGAAAGCAGGTGTTCACCATAAATCACACTTGCAGAAACAATTAAGTTAGCCAGGCTGGTAAGGCAGAATTCAGTATTCCAGGCACACAAAACAACCCTATCATTTAGGAGCATACGGACTATTTTATAGGTCAAGTTCCCAGGAGCTATTGCAAGGGCCAATGATGCAAGCAGGTCCTCCTAGAGATAGCAACACCAGGCCTATTGTGTTAACTCTTTCCTGCAGATTACACGTGGTGTCAACGGACTGTTAGCTTTTTGTGTTCCTGAGAGAACACTCTTATTTCATCGACACTCTTTTATTTTTAAAATTTCTACTTGTTTAGATTTATTGATTTTATTTTTTAAATTATCGCAGGTAAAATGGACTTTTGATGCACAGTTCTATGGATTGTAACATTTGTGTAGATATGTGCAACCACCACCACAATCGAAATGAACACTAGTTCCATCCTTCTAAAAATCTCTCATGCTACGGTCTCACTCTGACAACCACTGATCTATTCTCCATCACTATAGCTTTGCCTTTTCAAATATGTTGTATAAAGGGAACCTTTCAGTATCTAATCTTTTGGGATTAGTTTTTTTTCACTCAGCATAATGCCTTTGAGATTCACCCATGTTGTTGCATGTTATGTATAGTTAGTTCATTTTTATTGCTGAGTCAGATTCCATTTTATGGACATAACAGGTTGTTTATTCATTTGCCAGTTAAAGGAACACTGGGTTGTTTCCAATTTTGTGTGTGATTATGAATAGAGCTACTATAAATATTAGTTTATGGGTTTTTATGTGAACACAGTTTTCATTTTTCTGTGGTAAATAAGCAGGAATAGGATTGTTGGGTTATAAGGTAAGAGTAAGTTTAACTTTATTTGTTTTTATCTTTAAATTCTTTATTAGTTAAGGAATTACAAATGTGTCATCATACCCCCATAACTTTATAAGGAAACTACCAAACTGTTTTCTGGAGTGGCCATACATTGTACCTAGAGATGTGTAAAAGAGCCAGTTGCTCCATATTCTCTCCAGCACTTACTATTGTTAGCATTTTTTATTTTATTCATTCTAATAGATGTGTAGTGGTATCTCATTGTGGTTTTAATTTGCATTTCCCTAATGTTGAACATGGTTTTATGTGCTTATTTGCCATTCACATATCCTTTTTCAAGTGACCAACTCTTTTGCCCATTTTCTAATTGTATTGCTTTTCTTTGCCTTTAGAGTTCTTTATATATTTTGGATGTAATTCCTTTGTTAGATATGTAATTTGCAAATATTCTCTCCCATTTTGTAGCTTGTGTTTTCATTATCATAAAAGTGTCTTTTGCAGAGCAAGCAGTTTAAATTTCAAAGCAATTCATTTATTAACTTTTCCTTTTTATTGATTGTGCTTTGCGTGTCATGTCTAAAACCTCATTGCTGAGCCCCAGGTCAAAAAGGTTTTCTCTTATGTTTTTTTTCTAAAAGTCTTATGGTTTTGTGTTTCACATTTAAATCTGTGATTTATTTTGAGTTAGTTTTTGTAAAAGGTATGAGGTTTATTAGGTTTAGGTTTATTTTTTAATGCATGGGTGTTTAATTTTCCCAAAACTTTTGTTGAAAAGATTATCTTTTCTTCATTAAATTACTTTTGCAACTTTGTCCAAAATCAATTGCAGATATTTGTGTGGATATATTTCTAGACTTTCTATGATTTTTTTCATTTATCTCCATATCTAGTCTTCTGCTAATACCACACCATCTTGCTTACTAAAGCTTTATAGTGGCTTTTAAAATTGAGTCCCTTCCAACTTAATTCTTTTTAAAAAGTGTTTTAGCTGTTCTAGTTTGAATACTCTATATTCTTGATTTTCTAGTAGTTCTTTTTTTAAAAAATTTATTGGGCTGTTTCATCTACACAGTGGAATACTACGCTGCAGTAAAAAAGAAGGAACTCTTACCATTTGCAACAGCATGGATGGACCTGGAGAGCATTATGCCAAGTGAAATAAGCCAGTCAGAGAAAGATAAATATCACATTATCTCACTCATTTGTGGAATATAATGAACAACATAAACTAATGAACAAAAACAGATCCAGAGACAGAGAAGCATCAATCAGACTGTCAAACCTCAGAGGGAAGGTAGGGGAGCGTGGGGGTAAGGGAGAGAGATCAACCAAAGGTCTTATATGCAAGCATATAGGCCTAACCAATGGACACAGACAACAGGGGGGTAAGGGCGTGAGTGGGAGGGATAGGGGGTTACGTGGGGATAAGGACATATATGTAATAACTTAATCAATAAAAAAATTTATTGAGGTGACATTGGTTAAGAGTCATATAGATTTCAGGGATAGATTTCTATGTTACAAGATCTGTATATTGCACTGTGTGTCCACCACCCAAAGTCAAATCATCTTCCACCACTATTTTCTATGTAGTTCTATCAATTTTTCACCACAGTCAATTTTAGAATATTTTTCATCACCCCCACAAGAAACACTGTATCTGTTAGTAGTCACATCTTATTTTCTCCCAACATATCCAGCCCTAGACAACCATAGTTTGGTTGGAATTCTAACATTTCCTTGTGGCGTATTAACCATAACAATCTACTTTCTGTTTCTATGGAGTTTGTTTTGGCCATTTTATGTACTATGTGGTCCTTTGTGACTGGCTTCTGTCACTTAGCATACTATTTTCAACGTTTATGTTGTAGCATGCATCATTACTTCATTTTATTTTATAGTTGAACTAGAGGCCCGGTGAATGAAATTTGTGCATGGATAGGGTCCCTAAGGCCTGGCTGATGATCAGGGCTGATCAGGGCCTTCTGGCTGCTGGCTGGGGCCTTCCTTTGTTCAGCACCACCCCCTGGTGGTCAGTGCACAGCATAGCGAGCAATCAAACTCCCAAAGGGACACTTTGCATATTAGTCTTTTATATCTATAGATAGATTTCCAGTACAGTGGGGCCTTGACTTACGAGTGTCCCGACTAATGAGTTTTTCGAGATATGAGCCGTCTCTCAGCTGATTTTTTGCTTTGAGTTGCGAGCTAAAATTCGGGTTACGAGCCAGCTTCAGATACCCACCGCTAGTTGGCGCAGCGAACGTCTCAGTGAATGCCACAACATCAGCCCAGCATCACGTGTCTCACTCGTTCACTGTTGATTTGACATACGAGTAATTTGAGTTATGAGCTCCGTCATGGAACGAATTAAACTTGTAAGTCAAGGCCCCACTGTATTCTTCAGTCCAGTGTTTCTTATTTCCATCTGGTGTCATTTTCCTTCTGCCAGGAGGGTATGCTTTAACATTTATTATAGTATGGATTGCTGATAAATTCTTTCAGCATTTGTATGTGTAAATATGTCTTTATTTTCACCTTCATTTTGAAAGATGTTTTTGCTGGATATAGAATTCTAGGCTGTTTTTTTCCTTTTTCTCTATTTCTTGCTCCATCATCTTTTTGTTTGTTGTTTCTCATTCTTGTCTTTGTTCTTCTGTATATGACGTCTTTCTCCTCGGGCTGCTTTTAGGATTTTCTGTTTATTATTGGTATTGAGCAATTTACTTATAATTGACTGTGGCGTAGTTTTCTTCATGTTTCTTTTGCTTGGGATTCATCTGATTTCTTGAGCCTGTGGTTTTATGGTTTTCATTAAGTTTGAAAAAATTTCGGCCATTATTTCTTCATATATTCTTTTTATCCTTTCCGTATTTATGTGCTCCAGTTGCCTGTATCTTAGACTACTTCAAGTTGTTCTCCAGCTCACTAGTGTATTTTCATATTTTTTCTGTGTTTTTATTTTTTAAATTTTTTTGCTGTGTCTTTGTTAACCCACCTTTTCTTTCACAGTATTTAATCTGTCATGAATTCTACCCAGTGTATTTTTCATCTCAGATATTGTAGTTATTATGCTTAGAAGTTCTATTTGGGTCTTTTTTATATCTTCCATGTCTCTGCTTAACTTCTTGAACATAAATATAATAATTATTTTAAAACCTTTGATACTATTTTTTTAATGTTTTTATTGATTTTAGAGAGAAGAAAGGAGAGGGAGAAACATCAATGATGAGAGAGAATCATTGATCCGGCTGCCTTCCACATGCCCCACACCGGGGATCAAGCCTGCAACCCAGGCATGTGCCCTGACTGGGAATCAAACAGTGATCTCCTAGTTCATGGGTCAATGCTGAACCACTGATCAGTTTGAAATAACTGATATTATTACCTGCTGGGCCTTTGTCTGTTTCTTTCTGGAAAGAAACAATTGCATTCATTAACAGAGTAGCCTATGAATGAGCCAGAGTGATTCTCTTCAGTGGTATGAATGAGAGAATTGTCTGTGTTCAATGGCAGTGTTGTGTAGAGTGTTTATGATGGCACTGAAGAGAGACACAGACAAGATGGTAATAGTGTAGTGATTTTTATCTATTGTGAGAAAATGTGGTAAAGGGTAGAACTCTGATATGACAGATGAATTCCCCCCAGTCCACTCAGGAAAAAGAGGCAAGTAGTTCAGTAGGAGGCAACTGTGAACCAAAGCATTGGAAGAACTGAGAAGCCAAACTGGGTACACTGAAGCAACTTAGTGATAAGCAACAGCAGGAAGCAACTGCCACCCCTAGGGCTGACATAGGCAGAAGGTGGTATTACCAGAGCCTGGGAATGAGGTTGCCTGGCAGGAACTGGAACCACTGGGAGGGGGGGCTGCCTAGTGAGACATTGGAGCTGGAGCAAGGGCTGTCTGGTGGGAGCTTCAGCCATGGAGACCACAGAGCCATTGCCTGAGAGAAGAAAGAGAGGGACAGAAGGAGAAAGGGAAAAAGGGAGAGAGAACAAGTGGAGATACCCTACCTACTTTTTTCATCTCATCCTCTAGTCTCTCACCTGTGCCACTCATTGGATGTATCTAACTGGAATTCACTTGGAAGGGGGCCTGGAAACATAGTCTACAGGGGTCACCTTCTCCTCTCACTTCCCCATCCCCCAAACATGTAGCAGAGTAAGAAAGGGCAGAAAATGAATCAGAGGGCACATTAGCTTAGGACTGGAATGAGTACCCTTCCTCAATCTGGTATGCAGTGTATTTCATACCTAGATATGGTCCAGAAGTGAGGAGAAAAACTGTGTGGTCAGAGTCAAAAGAACCAATATCTCTATCAGCAGACTCTGGGGGAAAGGAAGATAGGTGTTGAGGCACAGCTAGATTTGCTGTGGTAATGTATGCCTAAAAGATGGAAGGAGGTAATTATGATAAACAGTTGTTCACATTTGAAATGTTAATTATATATATAAAACCCCCCACACCAAGCCCTAGCCAGTTTGGCTCAGTGGATAGAGCGTCGGCCTGTGGACCAAAGGGTCCCAGGTTCAATTCCAGTCAAGGGCAGGTACCTTGGTTGCAGGCTTCTTCCCAGCCCGGGCCCTGGTTGGGGCTCGTGCAGGAGGCAACCAATCGGTGTGTTTCTCTCACATTGATATTTCTCTCTGTCTTTCCCTCTCTCTAAAAATCAAAATAGCCTTGGGTGAGGATTTAAAAAAAAGCACCCATATCAACTATGTTGTAAGCTCATCTATCAATACTGTTTTATTGAATTATTATATATTATTTAAGGAGAGGAAGTAGTGGTAGATATGAGAAGGAAAGACTCTTTTATACTGTAACTAACGTAATGTAATGTGTACAATAATCATTTTACCAGCAAATTGTTAAAATTTTCTGTAAACAATGTCTTTTTTTACAGGACCACTTAAAAAGTGAGACCCTAACATCTCTAAGCCATTTTTTGATGAGTTCAGCCAGGGAACTGTGCCTGTAGGCAGTGGTTCTCAACCTGTGGGTCGCGAACAATGAAAACACATCCTGCATATCAGCTATTTCCATGACGATTCATAACAGTAGCAACATTACAATTATGAAGTAGCAACGAAAATAATTTTATGGTTGGGGGTCACCACAACATGAGGAACTGTATGAAAGGGTCGCAGCATTAGGAAGGCTGAGAACCACTGCCAGAGGATATTGATCTCTCTGAATGCATGTTACTTAGTTTTATAGCAGCATTTCTTCAATCTCTACAATGCAGTTAGTGTTTGGAAAATTCCTGATTACAGTTGGGCATCTGGAAAAGAGGACATCCTGGGGGAGTAGGTCAGTTAAGCACCTGCTGCGTTCTCAGTCTCCCTCACTGGTATGGAGGATGTGGTTGGTCCAATGATACAAGATCAAAGATATGACGCAGGTTTGAGCAGTTGCTTCTACTCAGAAGGCCAAATGGACATCAAGCATTGATGTGTTACAAGAACAAAAAGTTAATGAAAACAAGTTCTTTCTTTTATTTGGAATTATAGCAAGTCAGGCAAGAGTGTCAGTTATTTCAGACTGGTCATAGACCTTGATTAGATATTAAATTATAGGGCTCTCCAATCTTTCTATGTTTTTCTAAGAAAATATTCAGAAAATTGTTATGCTAAATTGTGGTTTGATTGACACAGCCTTCCAACATTTCAAATATCCCCTCTTTGTGGGATAAAAACTGCTTATAATACGTAAGTACTGTTGATGGAGTGTAAATGAATCAGTAGGCTATGTCTAGGAATAAATGATAAAGATTTATTCAAGGGTCTGAGGATTTACAAGTCAAAAACACAACTAGGCAATACCCAGAGTGTTTAAAAAGAAGAAAGAAAACCTGAGTGTTCTTATAGTAAGAAGCTCAATCTTGAGAAAAATCAGTTTTGCCTTCTTAGCCTATGGATTAGTCTAAGATGGTAATCTTCCAGGTGTCTGGTGGTCTAGATAATGGATATAGGTGGTCTGGACACATGAACATTATTTCCTAAGTTCTTCAGAGGGTTATGTGATTATCTATCCATCCATCCATCCATCCATCCATCCATCCATCCATCCATCCATCCAGGCATTGATGCACAGCTGAAAGGTTCAAAAGTTTAAGTCCTCAGGCTAAAGGAAAATAAAATCTATTCCTCATGCATTAGCTCATTTGATCTGAATACATTTTGTCAGCTTGACTACACGGACTCCATTTTAAGTCAGCTTAGCTATACTGACTTCATCTTGTTTTCTTCATTCATTGTTCAGTACACCTGAAAAACTAATAAACAACCTTCTGGTTTTAGCTCAGAGATATTGACTGTAGAGCGCTCATCCTTACAATAAGGAAAAAAGATAGACAACTTGCAAATTAATGACTTTTCTTAAAACCAGCAGAAAACAGATTTTAGGGCAAACAGCTAGCCCCAAATCAGGAGAGATACAGGTGCCACTCCAGGGAGAAACCAACCTGAGCCTGTGTTTACCTGGGACAGACACTGCTGAATGTCATATAAGCCAGTAAGATTAAACTAGAAATTTTTAATGAATTGCTAAAGATGGGGGCTTTGGGTATAGGAAGTTCTCACTCCCTTGTAGATTTTTTTCCCTTCAGGACCCCACCAGATGCTCACAGGGAAGATAAAGAGTCCTAAGAAAGTTTCTCCCATGTGCTAGCTGGAATAGGCAAACAACAACCACTGCCAAAATTTTCCTAGAAATGTCTCCCCATCTCCCTAAGGAACAAAAGTCTTGATCTTCAAGAAGGGTAACACCTGAGGGCACTGGTGGAAAACCTTTGCAGCTGTGGAAGGCGAACAGGAAAACAAAGACACTCTGCTTTGGGGAGAGGAAATGAATACCTGCTAGGACCAGAATTATGTTTGGAGAAGGATCAGGAATGCTTATGAAGACCACAGTCACAGGACCAAGGGTCACAGTGGCCACCTAATACTGAGGATTAACTGGAACACAAGGGAATGCTCCCATCTCCCACTTTCCCACTACCAAACTAAGAAGCATCAAGTAAAAATAGAAGTGATGGATGAAATAATAATGCTCAATAAAACCTTCAGAAAGGATAAAAAGAGGAAAAAGAAACAAAGAACAAATGAAACAATTAAAAATCAGCTAACAAGATAGATTTTTCACTGAATTTTTATTGCTGACACTATTACAGATGTCCCCCATTTCCCCCTCTTTTGTCCTCCTCCACCAGACCTTGCCCCCCTCCCTCTGGCCATCACCACATTGTGTGTGTGTCCATGGGCTGTGCATATATGTTTTTTGGCTAATCAGCTTCTTTCATCCAGTCCCGCCCACCCCTTTCCCCTCTGACAGCTGTCAGTCTGTTCCATGTATCCATGCCTCTGGTTCTATTTTGTTTATCGGTTTATTTTGTTCATTAGATTCCACATTTAATTGAGATCATATGGTTTTGTCTTCTCTGACTGGTTTATTTTACTTAGCATAAAAATCTCCAGGTCCATCCATGCTGTTGCAAAGGGTAAGAAGAGATCCTTCTTCTTCTTCTCCTTTTTACTGCTGCATAGTATTCCACTGTGTAAATGTACCACAACTTTTTTATTCTCTCATCTACTGATGGACACTTAGGCTGTTTCCTTATCTTGGCTATTGTAAATAATGATGCTGTGAACATAGGGGTGCATATATTCTTTCTGATTGGTGTTTTGGGCTTCTTAGGATGTTTTCCCAGGAATGAGATCACTGGGTCAAAAGACCCAGGGAGGAAGGAACCTGCAATCCAGATGCATCTCTTGAATGGGAATCAGACCCACTACCTTTCTGTGCACAGGCTGGTGCTCTACCACTGAGCAACACTGGCCAGGGATCAGTTTGCGTGTTTTTTAAACTTTGATTATGTGTTTCCCCTATTAGATTTTTGTTGTTGCTATCAAGTAGTTGGAGTTTTCAATTTTTTCTTTTTAAGATGTATAGACTTCATCTATAGAAAGGTGTTTCCCAAATGTCTACCTAGTTGTCCCAACACCACTTCTCCCATATACTAAATGCTATATGTATTTCTGGACTTTTTATTGGTATGTCTCTATTCATAAATTAATGCCACCAATATTAATATTATATACCATTATTAATTAGTACCAATGCTTGAAACACTTAGAGCAGTGGTTCTCAACCTTGGCTGCACATTAGAATCACCTAGGAATCTTTTTAAAATCCTGATTTCTGGGCCTCATCCTCCGGAAATTCTGTTTCTTTGTGATGGGGTGAGGCCACAACATGAGTCACAAAGAAACAGAATTTCCAGAGGATGAGGCCCGGAAATCAGGATTTTAAAACAGATTCCCAGGTGATTCTAATGTGCAGCCAAGGTTGAGAACCACTCACTTAGAGTATTTTAAATTCTGGTAGAGCTAATGCCCCTTCATTGACTATTCCCCGCCCCCCCCCCCCTGAGTTTTCATGGTTCTTCTTGTCTGTTTAGTTTTGTATATGTCTCAAAAATCAACTTGTCTAGTTCCTGTCTATTTGTATTCTTATTGGAATAGCATCAAATTTATGAATCAATGTGGGAAGAATCATTTTTACTACATTGAGTCTTCCTATTACAAGGACTTTGCCATTTTTCAAGACTTTGTGTTCTTCAGATGAGTTTTCCTCTTAAGTTTAGCACATTTCTTCTTAACCTTATTCTTAATATTTTATGTTCTTGTTACCATTACAAATGACATCTTTTGGTCCATTATACTGTATATTTAAACTGTATTGTTCTAGATTTCTTTTCTTTTAAATGGGCTTAGCCACATTATTCTTCATTTTCTTCTTTTTTTTAAAATATATTTTTATTGATTTTTTACAGAGAGGAAGGGAGAGAGATAGAGAGCTAGAAACATCGATGAGAGAGAAACATCGATCAGCTGCCTCCTGCACATCCCCCACTGGGGAAGTGCCCGCAACCCAGGTACATGCCCTTGACCGGAATCGAACCTGGGACCTTTCAGTCCGCAGGCCAACGCTCTATCCGCTGAGCCAAACCGGCTTTGGCATTCTTCATTTTCTTTATGCTCATTTTAATAGCTGAGGTTAGTTCCCAGAAATTGTCAAATGCTTTTTATTATATTTTTGCCTTGTAATGAAGTATCTTGAAAATTAATGTGAAAAAGTCAAAGTATGAAAATGGATTAGGGTTTCTAGTGTGAATGTTGGTAACTATGGATTTATCATAAATGCTTAAAGGCAGAGAAGACTGAACCCAGAGTGTATTAGTTTAGTGGAGACTGGCTAATCATGAACCAGAACTTGAAAGTTAACAGATTGGTCACATGTGTTAGGGATACACCGAATAACTATTTTGACTAGTTGTTGAATGGCAAGTGTTAAAAATCAATATTTGGCCAAGACTAAACCAAAATATCACTAACTTAGAATGAATGTCCGAGTTAAATAAGTCTGAAATTTTTTTCAGGAATAGATAATTATTGCAATTTTATTAAAAATGTTAGAAGTCATATTTTTTAACAAATATATTTTATTGATTTTTTTTTTACAGAGAGGAAGGGAGAAAGGGATAGAGAGTTAGGAACATCGATGAGAAAGAAACATCGATCAGCTGCCTCCTGCACACTCCCCACTGGGGATGTGCCCGCAACCAAGGTACATGCCCTTGACCAGAATCGAACCTGGCACCCTTCAATCTGCAGTCCGATGCTCTATGCACTGAGCCAAACCGGTTAGGGCAAAAAATGTTAGAAGTCATATTTTTAAAGTCTGACATTGCAAAGTATAATTTCTCAGCACTGCTAGCTGCTCGATTGCATGGGAGTTCATTAGGTCATATGTGTGTGATACCAAAGAAATAATTATAAGTTAAATGCTACTCTAAGAGATTGTTTTGTGATGCTATGAATGCTAAGGAACTAAACAATTCTACAAAGATTAGAATTATGTTATAATCTAATATCCACCATTATTCTATTTTGTATTGTTACTTAAAATTTTAGATATTTATTGACTTAACCAGATATATTGTTTTTTAATAAATTAGTGATGGTACTCTTCATTCATTAATTCACTCGATAAATATTCACTGTCTACCTTTTTATTTCTTAGTATATTCGTTTTTAAAAGCCAGGTTTATTGAGGTATAATTTGTGTGTGGGGCCAGCTCAGCCAAGGGTTCGAAAGCCTGAGTGAGGGCAGCGAAGGATGTAGAAAAGACAGACAAAGAGAATAAGCTGGTGTGGATTTTCCTGAGCCTGGCTGAGGCCACCGAGAGATCCAGAGGCAAGCTGAGCCTTTATTTTAAAGCCAGAGGTAAACAAGGTAGTGGTCACCATAGTTGCAGTGTTCTTGTGGGTTTCACTTGTTTTGGCAGCACTTGCTGCACCTCCCTCAGCCCATTAGCTACCTAGGAGGGATCTGGGAGTGTCATAAGGTCAAGCCTAATTATGCTAAGAGGGCTGTGCCCTCTAAGCTGGGACTTGTTTGTGGCTTTGCCAACAGGTCAGTCCGAGGTTAACCCCATAGCCGCTCCCTACAAATTTGCACACAATAAAATATATTTCTTTTAAGTATACATATGTATTCACTTGTGTGACCACCACCAAAATCAAGATATACAACATTTCGTCCCCTTCCCCCCCCTCCCAAATTCCTCATGCACCTTTGCAGACCATGCCCTCATCCTACCTGGCAAGTACTAGTCTATTTTCTGTCCCTACACTTTTGCCTTTTCTAGAATTTCATATTAATTAATTCATATATTAGGTAGCCTTTGGTGCCTAGTTTCTCTCAGTATATTACTTTTGAGATGCATCCATGTTGTGTGTAACAATAGTTCCTTTTTATTACTGAGCAGTATTCTATTGTATGAATGTATCACAGTTTACTACTTACACATTCACCATTCTTTGAACATTTGAGTTGTTTTCAGTTTGGGGTATTATAAATAAAGCTGCTGTGAACATTTGCCTACATGTCTTTGTGTGGGCATGTGTTTTCATTTCTGTTGGATAAATATTGAGCGAGATTTCTGGGTTGCATGGTAAGTGTATGTTTAACTTTATAAAAACCTGGCAACCTTTTTCAAAAGGACTGAACCGTCTGCATTCTCAGCAGTAGTTTGTGAGATTTCCAATTGTTCCACATCTTTACCAACATTTGTTATTTAGGAATTTTTAATTTTAGACATTTCAGTGTTAAATAGCATCTTGTTTTAATTTGCATTTTCCTAATGACTAATGATGTGGAGCATCTTTTCCTTCCTTTTTCTGTTTTGTTAATCCTCACTGGAGGATATTTTTCCCATTGATTTTTAGACAGAGAATGGAAGGGAGGGGGAGAGACAGGGAGAGAAACATCAATGTGAGAGACACATCGATTGGTTGCCTCCCGCACCTGCCCCGACCAGGGCCAGGATCGAACCTGCAACCGAGGTACATGCCCTTGACCAGAATTGAACCTGTGACCCTTCAGTCCATAGGCTGACGTTATAACCACTGAGTAAAGTGGTTAGGGTGGGAACATCTTTTATGTTTATTTGCCATCCGTATACCTTCTTTGGCCCTCTATTCATATTTTTGGCCCATGTCTTCTTATTGAGCTGTATTTTTTATGTTTTCTCAGTACAAATTCTTTATCAGATAAGTGGTTTCAAATATTTTCTCCCTATCTGTGGCTTGTCTTTTCATTTCCTTAATAGTGTCTTTTGAAGGGTAGAACTTTTATATTTTGATAAAGTCTAATTTATCAGTTTTTTCCTCCATGGTTTGTACTTTTTGTGTCCATCTTCATACATTTTTCCTAAGTTAACTGTTTTGTATATAAAATTAACAGATCTTACAGTCAATAATCAGCATTTTATTCTTACAATAATAAAGATGAATACAGTCAAACCTTGGTTCTCGAACATCTCCCATCTCAAACAATTTGGTTCTCAACCAAGTGGTTCACGGAAAAAAAATGTCCAGGTTGTTGAACAAACTTCAGTTCTTGACCTGACAACCCGTTCATGCTGATACATCAGCATGAGAAAGAAGTCTCTCAGGCCACAAAAGAGATAATTTACCAGTTGAGTCAGTTTACTGCCGGAAGCCGGTCCATCCTTGCTGCTTGACACAGTCGCTGCAGGAAAGAAACATCTGCACAGCATATGTTTCAAGGGACCTGGCGTATGTAGCATACGGTTCTTAATATGTTTGCTCCCCTTAGCGCTGTGTGTTTTAACCAAGGTCACCTCTCCGAGAAAGGTTGTTTCCCCAGGTAGGAATTTTTCCCTGAAGTCAGGGAGGGGATGAAACTCCTTAACTAAGTGCCAGGCGGGTAATCACTACAAACAATCATGCTTAAGCTACATAATCTTTTCTCCCTGGAATGGAGATAAGAAACGCCCTAACCTTTGTAATAGAAATTGACAGGATTAAAATCAACTGGGATAAATACGGATGTAACAAGACAATAAACAGCAGAACCTCTCTGGAGATCCAGACCAGAACTTGGCTGGAGATCCTGGTTAGGCTGCTGATCAACTGAACGCTGTCTCCGTGTCATTCCTTCTTCGCCGACTCTGTCCACACCTTTGGGGACCCCTGGACCTGCTGGGGCTGGACCCTGGCAGTTTACCACTAAACTTCTTGTTAACATCTCAGGAAATTGTGCTGTGAATATTTTTGTGTTTTGTGTTTTTTTGCTTTTGTTGCTGGTGAAATGCATTAGCACAATTTTAAAACATAAGAGGCCATCAAGAGTGCTAATGCTGCTAATGGTGTGAAAGAAGCAATGATCACAAGCAATCGAAGAGGTAGAAAACCTGTTGTTGATTTGAATAAAGGAAAAGCAGGTAGCCGGTGACAGCATTTTGGAGGCAATGACATGTGAAAAAGCAAAGATGTTGCTTGCTGAAAGACACCCCTAGAACAAGTGCTGAAAGTGATTCTTTTAAGGCTAGTAGGGGGTCATTTGATAAATGTAAGAAAATAAGTGTTTGTTTATAGATTAAATAGTACATTAGACATATCTATAATAATAAAAGCATAGTATGCTAATTAGACTGGACGACCTTCTGGATGAAGCTGCATTGGGCCTCTAGTACTGTATATAAGAAAGGTTAAAACAGGGAATCATTTGAGGATCTGGAATGAATTAATTCAATTTACATCATGTCTGATGGGAAAAATGGTTTGGTTTTAGAACAAGCACTTCTTGAACAGCCTTCCAGAATGAATTAGGTTTGAGAACCAAGGTTCCACTGTATATTGCTCAAGAGACTGACAGAATTTCTGCATGTAGAACACATAAGGCGATCTGCACTCCAAGTTGTGAATAGACTTAATACAAATGATGTGCTTTATGTTACTCATGTTGTTATGCTGGTCACATGTGATGACAAGCTATGCCGTCACATGGTCATTGCTCACTAACAGTTAAGTAATACCCAAAATGACACTGCAGGAGACATTCAGTGACTTCTGAAGACCGAATCTGTTGTTTGTCTAAGTCAAACTTTGGGACATTCCTAATTTATATAGATTGGTTCTTTGTACTTACTTGTTATTGTCTATTAATTTCTATTTCAATCTTTCCATAAAGAGACCCTAGTAAGCCCAATTATGATTTTCACAAGATTAGTCATATGTTGAATACCTAAGCATTTGTGACTGTTGTTACAGGGACACAGACCCTACTCACAAGGACCTCTACGGGAACACTCTATGGAGGGGGTTGGTAGTAGATCAGCTTTATGATCCCTCTGGGGCTTTTCCCCCACTTCTGGTTTGGATGAGGCTTGTGGTCTTTAACAATTCAAGTATATCCTCACTGTCATCCAGACATTGAGACTTTGAAAATTACATAACTTTTATTCACTTTAGCAGATTAACTGTGACCCAGATTTATTAGTTAATGTTTTACTGAACTCTTAGTGTTTAAGAGACTATGCTGGGATGTCAGGTGGTGGGAAGAGGAAGTAAAGAAAAGGTTTCTGCCCCCAGTGAGTTGACACTGGGTGGAGCACAGCTGTGTACAGTGTGCACCAAAAGCCAGGCCAGGCTGTGTGGCGGAGGTTAGAGCATTTGGGATCAATTGTAGACACAATACAGGAAACATTCAGGGAACAGAGTGTGGGCTTAAATTGCCCTTTTGGAGCTTTGAAGCTCCATTCTATTTAAAAACATGGGTTGGCAAAGGCTCGGGTTGATTTAGGCCTGCCTGAGAATGACCTTTGTCTCCCCTACGCTGTGTCCTTGAAAGCAGTAAAGATCATTGGAGGATGTAGTGTCTGCTTCGGTGGTTGTATGGAGCTGCACCTAGTTTGGGAGCTGTGAATTGGCATGTGGACCGTTGGCCTGCGTGAGGGTGGTATAAAAGATTGATGACCAAAGGGACCGTGGCTTCTCTGTTATCAGCAAGACCTGCACACATCTTGGCTGTCACTATAGCAGTCATACATCACCTGTGTGGGTGAGGGGGCAGAAGAAGCTATGTACTTGGTGGCTACTGTGTCTCCCATGGAGATGGAGCTTCTGCCCCTGATGTATTTCCCATCCTGTATTATTCTCAAAAGCTAGGTAAATGTATGAACTGAAAACCTGTTTGGATCTTGGAGATCTGGTCGCTGGCTTGAACCCATCACTGCAGCTGCGCTGCTGCACTGATGCCTTGGAACGAAAAGTTAGCAGTGCCAGCTGGGGAGATGCCTTTAGAGCAGTTGTATTGAGAATGAAGGGGGCCCAAGTGGGCATTATATTAATGAGAAGGTGAGACTGGTGAGCATCTGCACCCATGACAAGTGCTGATACTCCTATTAGCAATGCAGGCAAACGGTCTTGGGTAGAAGGGAGGATAGAACTCTAACTACAGCTCTGGCGAGAGGTCTGAATAGGGTCAGAGGCTCTTCCTATTTGTGTAAACATTTTTATCTTTTTAAATTAATAAACAGAATGATCTATGCCACACACTATTCTGGACACTTTATAAGTATTAACTAATTTAATTCCTCATAACTCAATACCTTTTATAGTTTCTTGATAAGAAAATTGAGGCACAAAGAAGTAAAGTAACTTGCCCAAGGTCATCTAGCTTAGTCAATGGTGAAGCTGAGACTTGAACCCAGGCAATGTGGCTCCAGAATCCCTGTCCAGTTCCTCGAGCCTCTCTCGCACATTCTTCCTCATAGGAAATGAGTGGAATGAATAGATTTTTAAATGCCTTTGTTGAGGACTGAGTAAGAATGCTCATGCAGGTTACAGCCGCACAAGGTTATGTGATTGGGCAGTTTGTGGAGAGCACGGATTCCTTACATGGTGCCTAAGTGAGGATGGCCCCTATGCTCTGGCTTAGACCCCTGCCCTACTACCAGGGAAGGCCTATGCTACAATTGTAGGGCCTCATTGAATATTTATTTGACCCCTTTGCTACTCAGATAGCTTCTTCCTCAAAATTTTGGGGATCAGAAGGTGTATTTTCTTCTGTTCTTGGCATCCATTGTGTGGCTTGCAGCTTTGCCTCTTTGCAGGGGAGTGCAAAGCATTGCAGGGGAGTGCAAAGCATTGCTATGCTTTGTACCGAGTGAAGCATGCTGTGATTGAAGCTGTCGGTGACAGTTGTTTCCATGTGGTGGCCTAATATGAAAGAAGGAGACCTGCTTGCCAAGGAAGAATCTTCTGGAGGTTTCTCACACACCTGTGCTTTGAGCCCACAGGAGAACCCTTGAGTGGCATCTAGTAAATTGCATTCCCATTGTTATGATGGCCTGCAGGCACAAAGAAGGGATCATTTTGTCAAATAAAGTTTTGGGGCTCTCAAATCACCTATTTAATGTGAGTTTGCTTTGGGAGAAAACCCAAGCAAGGTCTGAGCAATAGGTGTGCACTTGGGGATCCCTTACAGGTTCAGACATTGCTTTTGGTGTAGTTTTTTCCCTTTTCTTGGAAGGAGTCTGATTGTTAAAACATGGGCATTCTACCCAGGCCTTTTAGTCATAGCAAAGAAAGCAAACTGTATTATAATACACGAATTGTTACATTACCCCTGACATCATCAAGTCCACCATTTATGCGTGGTGGTGATTTATGTATTTATTCACCTTTTTATTTTTTGGCTAAGTGGATAGAGCTAATGTAGCTTTTTCATCATGACTTTTAATCTTTGCCAGCAAGCGGTGACTGGGTTTCTAGGTCGACATTGCTGGCAGCCTGATGTGTTATCACAGCACTCCAGCTTCCTCACACTGCTGGCTGAGCGGAGGCTGCTGAAAACATTGATCAAGTTGTTGGTGTTTTCATTGCTATGCTTTGTACCGAGTGAAGCATGCTGTGACTGAAGCTGTCGGTGACAGTTGTTTCCATGTGGTGGCCTAACATGAGAGAAGGACACCTGCTAGCCAAGGAAGAATCTTCTGGAGGTTTCCCACACACCTGTGCTTTGAGCCCACAGGAGAACCCTTGAGTGGCATCTAGTAAATTGCATTCCCATTGTTATGATGGCCTGCAGGCACAAAGAAGGGATCATTTTGTCAAATAAAGTTTTGGGGCTCTCAAATCACCTATTTAATGTCATTTTTAATGGTTTCTTTGGTATATGTACCTTTGAAAAGACTTTGTGATCAGCCTTCATCTCTCTCTCTCTCTCTCTCTCTCTCTCACCCACATACAAACTTTTATATACTTTATTGATTTACAGGCCAAACAAGGTAGCACTTGGTCTGTTAAAGGCACCTAATTGAAAATACATTACACTGCTGTTGAGTGATCCCAGTCACAGGATTTGAGGACAGGAAGGACAGTCGTTGGATGATGTTGCTTAGGACACTTGCTCATTTATTTAAAGGGTCTCTTCACACATCATAGATGAAAGAAGGCAAGAGGGCAGGATTGGGGCACACCTTGAGTGGTTGCTGAGCACTTACCCGTGAGAGCAGGTGGACTGGTAAGTCAGTGTGCTAAGTCAGGAAGGGAGTGAGACCAGCCTGCCCCACCCTCCCTATGACTCCCGTAAAAGGTTTGTGGAGATGATTTTTTGATCTCATGGTGTGGGAAACCAGGGTCAGTAGTCAAACCCTCCAGGTCCCAAACTATAGGGCAGACAGGACAGCAGTCTGATTTCCTACCTTCCTTGGCTTGGCACCATGACGTTTTGAGATAAAAACTGAGGACTTAGGGCACTGGCTTTAAAAAATATTGTCACCAATTCAGAGGAAATGAAAACTTGATTTCTTAGAAATAGTACTGCACCTCCCTATTTCTACTTGTACCCTCCAATCAGTTTTTTAAAAATAATTACTCATACTTTTAAAGATTCCTATATGTAAAAGAAATCACTTCACTACAACACTGCTGCTCTTCCAATATTTTTATTGAGCCCCTCACCACTCTTCACTCTTCATCCCTCTCAGACCACCTCTCCCCTCTGCCCAGCACCTAAGAACAGGAATCATGCCTCCCGCTGAGGAGCAGTGGTGCAGTCTCACCTGGCCTGTTACTAGGATTTGGTTTTGGAGAAGGCTGCTAGGATGCTCACAAACACATCAGGAGTCTGGGATGCAGCAATGGCAGCGTGAATTCCCATTTCCAGTATACCTCCACCAGCAGGGTAGTCTGGAGTCTGGTAACCTCCAGGCGGATTTTCAAGACCTGATTGGGTGGCTCAATCAGTTGAAGCATCGTCCCATAACACCAAAAGTTTGTGGGTTCAATTTCCAGTCAAGGCACAAACCTGGGTGGTGGCCAGGGTGCATATGGGGGCAACCGATTGGTCTTTCTTTCTCTCTCAAATTGATTTTTTTCTTTCTCTCTCCCCCTTCTTCTCTCTCTAAAATCAATAAAAACCTATCCTTAGGTGAGGATTAAAAAAAGAAAAACTCTGTTGTGCTCCATTTTTCTGCAAATAACTGTTAGCTAGATTAACCAGCATTGTCACAGAAACTAAGTGGTTTTTTAAAAAAAGCCATAGAGCCTGTCTGGTGTGGCTCAGTGGGTGAGCGTTGGCCTATGAACCAAGAGGTCACTGGTTAGATTCCCAGTCAGGGCACATGCCTGGATTTCAGGCTCAATCCCCAGTAGGAGGCATACAGTAGGCAGCTGATTGATGTTTCTTTCTTATCAATGTTTCTATCTCTCCCTTCCTCTTTCTCTAAAATCAATAAAAGCATATTTTTGAAAAAAAGCCATGAATATACAGACAATAGTGAGGTGAAGGCCTGAGGTGAGGCGGGAACCAGGAGGAGGGGCTCAGTGGGGGAGAAAAGGGGACTATCAACAATAAATATTAAAAAAATAAAAAAGCCATAGGTCACTGTATTTATATTTATAAAAGCCATAAACAAATAGGCATTTCTCCCTTATTAGGAGGACTTAAGATAGTTGTTTAGACATTAAGGCAGTGACAATTCTAAAAGATAATGAAACTAAGTTAAGGCTTTATGTTTGTTTTGAAACCCATATTCATAGACTACTTATGTGTGGGACACCTTTGCATTTTAGGGCAACGTAAAATTAAGGCTGTTGTTTTTTCTGGTATCTAGTCCCTTTCCCACTCACCACCCACAAAAAAACAGAGACAAGTTTTTCTTAAAGAACAGGATATCAAAATTGGTTTTTGGCTTATCAACACTTAGACTAGAATAGAAAACCCATGTTTATTCTAGTGTTTGTACGATTAATAGTTCAAACTATAAAGTTATATGTTGATTGGGGATGTGGGAAGCAAAATGTAACAAAAAATGCCTCTTGCTGGTGAATGTTACCAACAGCCTTCACGAATACATTTACCACAATACATAATCATCTCTTTTTTGTTGTTGTTTACTTATTTGGCTACTCTTCCCTACCTGCACTAGAACATAAGGTCCATAAAGGTATGATCCTTGATTGCTTGGTTCGTGATTGCTCAATGATTGGTTGCCTGAGAGTCTCCATAGCCTTTGGTGGGGAAGTATGGAGGGAGGGTCTTTGTTTAGTCCTGGGCCATTACTTCAGAAGCCAGGCTGTGTTGTGATAATTACACTAATTTAAAACTGTGCAGCATCTGAAGATGACTCTACAGGAAATGGAATTTCAAAGCAAACGTATTTATTTCTTGGAAGGATGAATTTTTAAAAAGAGAATAATTTGCTCCTAGCTTTGGAAGCCAGAGAAACCAGAGGCTGAGGAGTGTGCCATTTCCCTGGTCTCCTGTTCTCTTGCCGTTTTGATTTCTATCCAGGGCAACATGACCGAGGAGAACTATTTGCCTCTTTGAAAATTCTACTCTTCTCCTGGATGATTAGAATGGTGAAGTGGAGACCATTCTGTTCCCAACCATTCTGGAGAATTATTAATAAAGTCTCTTGGCAGATCTCATAAATGACTTAACTTTAGAAGTAGAAAGAGCCTTATCTATTAGAGCTGTTGAATTTAATCAGACTTTTATATTAAACTCTATTAAGGATAAAATCATTTTCTGGAATTTTGTATGAACAACTCAAGTTAAATCAAATTACATCTTCAAATAGGATCACAAAGATAATCACAGTTGTCAGGACTGGGAAAAGACAGGATGTGGGTGTGATGAGGTGCCTGCTCAGTGGTACCACATTTTGGTGCTTGAATCAAGTAATTGCTCAAGTGCTTTCTGAGGAAACTCTTGTTTATGATTTTAGAACTTCTTTTCAACAGGCAAGAATATACATATCAGGATCTTTGATTTTTAAAAATATATATATCTTTATTGATTTCAGAGAAGAAGGGAGAGGGAGAGAGGGAAAGAAACATCAATGATGAGAATCACTGATCAGCTGCCCCTGCTTCCCCCCTCCCCCCAGGGATCAAGCTGCAACCCAGGCATGTGCCCTTGACCGGAATCGAACCTGGGACCCTTGAGTCTGCAGGCCGACATTCTATCCAATGAGCCAAACCAGCCAGGGCTTTGATTTATTTAATAACAAATGTCTTTATAACCAACATATCTGGAACTGTAGCTTATAGAGCTTTTAAATGACCAGCTATTAAGGTTCTCAGTAATGACCTTAGTTGTGTTGGTTATTCATCCAGCTCCTGTCAGAAGCTTGGCTGAAAATGTTGGTCTTTGAGAAAGAAATGTTCTTAAAGAATATATTATTAATTCTTCAAAAAATAATTTCAGTCAAAAACATCAGGAAATGACAGATTGGATCATATTATTTTGCCCTCCAATATTTCACCCCCAGGATTGCCCTTATAGAACCAAACTAACATTATGTCTTTAGTTTTCTCGGAGGCCTACTTTTATGTGGAATGCCTTGGCATTTTGGAGAAAAATGTTAAAGTTATTGTTGATATGTGTGGTTCCTCTCCTCCCATTTTCCATAAGAACCCTGTGACAGACTCTTCATAGAGCACAGGAGCAAGAAAATACATTTTTGATATATGAAGCCTTAGGCTAGAATAGGAAACTCATGTTTATTGTCATGTTTTCCATTTTGCTCTTGTCAGCCAAAAGTGCAAAATTTTAAGCTTATTTTGTATGGTTTTCTTCAGGTAACTTTTTTTGGTTGATTATGGCTTTTATTCTGTCTTTTTTGTTTCTTTAAAAAATAATTTTATTGATTTCAGAGAGGAAGGAAGAGGGACAGAGAGATAGAAACATCAATGATGAGAGAGAATCATTGATTGGCTGCCTCCTGCACTGCCCCCCCCCCCGCCCCCTTACTGGGGATCGAGCCTGCAACCTGGGCATGTGTCCTGACCTGGAATTGAACCGTGACCTCCTGGTTCATAGGTCAGCATTCAACCACTGAGCCACACCGGCTGGGCTTCTGTCTATTTTTTTTATTGTGTTCATTGATGTTCTAATTGGATTTATGTTTACTTTAACTCATCAGTTGGATTAAATATTTAAAGTATGTTTCTAAGGAGAATGAAGGTTTTGGGTGATCCTAATAAATATTTATTAGGATACTATAGGCTGGTGGACGGATTCGTGCATGAATGGGGTCCCTCAGCCTGGCCTGTGCCCTCTCGCAATCTGGGACCCCTCGGGGGATGTTGGACTGCCGGGTTTTGGCCTGATCCCTGCAGGCCAGGCTTGAAACCCAGAAGTCCAACACACACACACACACACACACACACACACACACACACACACCCAGGGATGTAGCAGTGCCGAAGTGGCAGTTGGCTGGGGAGGAGCCCCAGCCAGGGCCAGGCGCAGCTCCACTGACGCTCATCCTGGCCCCACTGCACCTGTCGCCGCAGCTGTGCTCACCAGCCCAGCTTCTGGCTGAGCGGCGCTCCTGCTGTGGGAGCGCACTGACCACCATGGGGCAGCTCCTCCATTGAGCGTCTGCCCCCTGGTGGTCAGTGTATGCCATAGCGACTGGTCGACTGGTTGACTGGTCATTTGTTCGTTCTGGCTGTTCAGTCGTAATGGTCACTTAGGCTTATATATATAAGATAAGGACCGCTTAGATTTCCTTGAACAGTATTTTTTCTTAATGACTTTAAGGTAACACTTTATTACCCAAACATAATAGTAATTACCAAAAGAAGTATTAGGGCAATTTTTGTGGTACTAAGTGAGATTTCTATTCACTTGACCCCTGGTGTAATGAATGTCTATAACATATATGTCCATTTATAGGACTTGAAGCACCATTCGAGTATTTTCTAGGAATGTACTAGTAGACTGCAATTGCAACTTTGCTTTTTATGACGTAGCTTCTATCTGCAATGTTCAAGAATGTGATGTCCCTTCCAATCATTTCATTGGCAAAATGCAATTAGATTATTCTGGTGAGGGCATGTTGGCATAACTCATGTGACCAGATGTGCAGGATGGAGGACCAGGTCTAGTGTTTTTGTTTTGATTTGTCCTAGGCAGCCCTATCCTTTTGGTCAGATTTCTGGCTTTATCTAGAAGCCAAATGACTTTAGGACAGGTTGCGTTCCCTTTCACAAAACAGCAAGGAACTGGATTCAGACAGAAAAAAAGGAAAAAGAAATGAAGAAAAACTAAATTATTATCAAAATAACTCCAAATAGGGTCTTGAGGACAGTTGAGAATTATTTGCCTGTTGATGATCAGATTCATTGCTTCCTGTTTGGGTATAAATCAGACCTCCAATTTGCTGCTGCTGCTGCTGCTGCTGCTGGATATTTTGAACCAGAACAGTGAGTGCTTTCTTGATAGGCTTAGATTCCTCACAGTTGTTATTTCAAATGTTCTTTTAGATGAGTCAGTGGGGAGTTTGAAAGCATATTTGGGTAAGGTAATTACTTCCCCTCCTCTGTGCTCCCTTAGCACTTGCTTCTACTGCAGCACTTCTGCTCTGTGCTAGAGCTTCTTATCTTACAGAATGGGATCTGCCTTAGTCATCTCAGGGCTCTCGGCATCTAGTGGCTGAGTAATGCAGGCAACAGGGAGTCCTTTTTTGTTTGATTTTCATTTGCTATAAGCTTAGGGACTCTGAAAAAAAGCATATCTTTACCATATGTTACAGGATGGCAGAGCCCTCTAAGGTTCTGCAAACATTCACTTTGTCAGTTAGCCACTTTAAGATGTATTGTGCATCCAGTTCTATATATGTGAGCACTGGTTCAGGAGTCAGAAGTCTCGGGTCTGAGTCACTGCTTCTCTCTTTCAGTACCTTTTGGTACTTGAGCACATCATTTACTATCTCTAGATTCCAGCATCTTGATTTATACAAGAAGACTAACACATGCATTAGGGGAAAAATTAGGTAATGTGTGCGCAAAGACTTCTCAAGGCTGAAAAATACACTATATATCACATTTGTCACTCTTAATTAACGAAGGATGATGGCACCTTCACAAAAATTTTATTAGATCCAGAACTTAATCTTATATCACTGGATTCATATTTGAATTTGAGGAGCAATAAATAATAACACAGTTATTAAAATACTAGATGCCTGGTGCATGAAATTCTTGCATGGGGGGTATCTCTCAGCCCGGCCTGCACCCTCTCCAATCTGGGACCCCTTGGGGGATGTCCGGCTGCCAGTTTAGGCCCAATCCCAGCAGTCGGACATCCCTCTCGCAATCCGGGTCCGCTGGCTCCTAACCGCTTGCCTGCCTGCCTGATCTCCCCTAACTGCTCCCCCCTGCCGACCTGATCACCCCCTAACTGCCCTCCCCTGTTGGCCTGATTGGCCCCAAACTGCCCTCCCCTGCCAGCCTGATTGGCCCCAAACTGCCCTCCCCTGCCGGCCTGATCGCCCCCTAACTGCTCTCCCCTGCCGACCTGATCACCCCCTAACTGCCCTCCCCTGTTGGCCTGATTGGCCCCAAACTGCCCTCCCCTGTTGGCCTGATTGGCCCCAAACTGCCCTCCCCTGCCAGCCTGATTGGCCCCAAACTGCCCTCCCCTGCCAGCCTGATTGGCCCCAAACTGCCCTCCCCTGCCGGCCTGATCGCCCCCTAACTGCTCTCCCCTGCCGACCTGATCACCCCCTAACTGCCCTCCCCTGTTGGCCTGATTGGCCCCAAACTGCCCTCCCCTGTTGGCCTGATTGGCCCCAAACTGCCCTCCCCTGCCAGCCTGATTGGCCCCAAACTGCCCTCCCCTGCCAGCCTGATTGGCCCCAAACTGCCCTCCCCTGCCGGCCTGATCGCCCCCTAACTGCTCTCCACCTCTGCCTTGGCCCCTGCCACTGGGGCTTTGTCAGGAAGGATGTCCAGAAGACTTCCAGTCTAATTAGCATATTGCCCTTTTATTAGTGTAGATCGTGACCATTTTCAGGCACTAGCTGCACTTCAGCCATTACAGAGAAAAACCTATTCAGTCAACTTGTTCTTTTGTTTTGTTTTTGTTGTATTTTCACATGGCAGAAGGGACTAGGGATCTGTCTGGAACCTCTTTTATAAAGTACTAATCCAATTTATGAGGGTTCCATCTTTGTGATGTAAGTACTTTCCAAAGGCTCCATCTCTTACTATCCACTTTGGGGTTAGGCTTTCAACATATGAATTTTGGGGGGAACACAAACGTTCAGACCATAGAAATTAGTATTTTAAAATCTATCTTAGCAATCTTTTTTGTTCAGTGTTTTTTCTTCCATTGACTATATATGCTAATCTCTCCTTTTCTCCTTGAAACCAGCTATTTTTTTTAAGGAAAAAATGCATATTTTAATATTTTTTAGGGTTTTAAAAATTTATCTTTGTTGTTGAAAGTATTACAGATGTCCCCCTCCTCCCCCATTTACCCCCTCTAACCCACTCCTTTCCCCTCCTCAGGCCTTCCCCACACTATTGTCTGTCCATGAGCTATGCATATATGCATATAAATTCTCTGGTTAATCTCTTCCCATTTCCTCACCTCTGAGACTCATCAGTCTGTTCCATGCCTCAATGTCTTTGGATCATTTTTATTCATCAGTTTTTTTTTTGTTCATTAGATTCCACATATAAGTGAGATCATGTGATACTTGACTTTCTCTGACTGTTTTATTTCGCTTAGCATAATACTCGCCATGTCCATCTTTGCTGTCTAAAAAGGTAAGAGATCCTTCTTTTTTACAGCTGCATAGTATTCCATTGTGTACTAGTAAATGTACCACAGCTTTTTATTCTGTTCATCTATGAGGAATCAATTTATTTCAGGGATGATTGGGGATTAACTACAGTATAAATTATTTCTAGATTCTATTTTTGTAAAAGTGTGAATTTCAAAGACTTAAAAATAAGATTCTCATAAAATAAATAATAAGCAAATTTCAAGGATATTTGACTGCTTAACTGGAAATAAGCAAGTTATTAGAACAGTGATGGCGAACCTTTTGAGCTCGGCATGTCAGCATTTTGAAAAACCCTAACTTAACTCTGGTGCCGTGTCACATATAGAAATTTTTTGATATTTGCCACCATAGTAAAACAAAGACTTACATTTTTGATATTTATTTTATATATTTAAATGCCATTTAACAAAGAAAAATCAACCAAAAAAATGAGTTCGCGTGTCATCTCTGACACGCGTGTCATAGGTTTGCCATCACTGCATTAGAAGATCTGATTTTCTTAACAGTAAAGTAGCTTTAATAATCCCTAGCTCATAAAGTTATGTTGAAAATAAAGAGAGAATGTTATAAGTAAAACTCATACTATAAAGTGGGTATTCAATAAGTATTTCTTATCCTGCACTGATTGATTTGAAGCTGTTATCTCTTAACATACTGAAATATGCTTTTTCTGTTTGGGCCAAATACTTAGAAGCAAACAACATCAGGGTAATGTATTTTAACTGTGGTTTAGAAAAAATAACTACTGAATATGCGTAAAAGTTAAAAGGAAGATACTATATTTGGATGTTTCACAGTCATGAAAAAAAAAATCCCACAGAAATAACCAGTATCTTTTCACTTCTTCAAAATGGTTTGAAACCTTGAGTTAATTATAGGAGAGAGAAAAATCCCCTTATTATGCTAGAGTCACTAATAATATGGCTTCCAAGTACTACACCAAAGGGAAGTGACCAGGACAGAATTGGCCTTTCCTGAGTGGCCAGGTCCTCATAGATGTTCCCTGCTGGATAGGAATCCACGACATGAGCCTGGAACACTAACATGATCCTCTGCAGATACATTTTTTTTTTAATTTTTAAAAATTGATTTCAGAGAGAAAGGAAGAAGGAGAGAGAGATAGAAACATCAATGCTGAGAGAGAATCATTGATCGTCTGCCTCCTGCATGCCCCACACTGGGGATCAAGCCCACAACCTGGGCATGTGCCCTGACTGGGAATCATACTGTGATCTCCTGGTTCATAGGTCGACACTCAACCACTGAGCCACCCTGGCCGGGCTGCAGATAAATTTTTAATGTTACTAGTAAATTCTCTACTTGTTAAGGATCAACCAAGAAAACATTTTCCTGGAGAAACCTTGCACATTTTCTGTATCAGTGGTTGTTAGAGATGTTATCCTTTCTTGTTAATTGATCTTTGATAAGGGGTCACGTGTCAGATTCGTTTTAGAATTAGGATTAAACAAACATTTAATTTCTCTTAACTGATTTATTTTCCTTTTTCAAAATGATGCAAATCAAATGGAACACTGTTTTTCTTTTTGTTTCAATTGCCACGAAACCCAGGACACCATCCTTGTCATGCTTGACTACAATAACAGAGAGTCAGGGACCATTTAGTTCCTCTTGTATATAGTTTAGTATTATCAGTTTTCTATTTTAATTGGCTTGCAGTAGGGTACTGTAAAGGCTTTATAAAACAACCAGACTGTATCTGAGACTGATCCATATAGTTTAGCATTTAATTGACATCACATTTCCAAACACTTTATAAATATACACTATATTTATTTTTTTATTTAGTAGGTTTTTATTCATTTTAGAGAGAGAGGAAGAGAGAGATAGAAACACTGAAGAGACCCCTAGCTTATTTGGCTCAGTGGGTAGAGTGTCAGCCTGCGAACTGAAGGGTCCTGGGTTCGATTCCGGTCAAGGGCACATGCCTGGGTTGCGGGTTGATGGGGGGGGGGTGTGGGAGTGGCGCAGGAGGCAACTGACCAGTGATTCTCTCTCATCATTGATGTTTCTTTCTCTCCGTCTCCCTTCCTCTCTGAAATCAATAAAAAAATACTTTTTTAAAAAAGGAAAAGAAACACTGAAGAGAGAGAATCATTGATCAGATGCCTCCTGCATGCCCCCTACTGGGTTTTGAGCCCAAAACCTGGGCATGTGCCCTGACTGGGAATTGAACCAGTGATCTCTTGGTTCATGGGTTGATGCTCAATCACTGAGCCACATCTACTGGGCTATACACTATATTTACACACATCACATTTAATTCTAAAGCAGATATGTCACATTAGCTCTTATAAGATGTACAACGTATAATTTAACAGCAATGAACATGCATGAACTTCTATGTTTTGAACATGGGTAACTCTCAAAAACATAATATTGAAAAAAGGGAGATGCAGCAAAATACATCCAGTAAATATAGCAGAGAATGCTACTTGTCCCCCAGTATCTGCTTTCTATTTCTTCCATAGTAATTGAATTTTAGAAGGAGAAATGGTTTCCTAGAAAGAAAACTTTCTTTTCTAGCCTCTCTTGCAGCTATTTGTGACCATGTGACCAGGTGCTGGCCAGTGGGTGTAAGAGCGGCTGTCCTCATAAAGGGAAGAGAAGAGCCTTTCCTTGTCCTGCTCTCAGTTCTCTCTCTCTGAAATGTGAGCCTGATGGTGAGGCCAACACCCTGAGGTTGGTAGACCAGTAAGACAGGGGCACCACCATGTTGTCTCAGGACTCTCACATGAGAGAAATATAAACTCCTGTCATGTTTAAGCCACTATTATTTTGGTCTTTGTTCCAGCAACTAAACCTGTTTCCTAATTCTACATGATACTATTTATATAAGTTACAATAAGCAAAAGAATATTATATATTTTTGGATATGTATATTTACTAAACCTTGGGCTGGATATAGACTACAATGAGTGATGGTTGTCTTAGCAGTGGTTCTCAACCTTCTGGCCCTTTAAATACAGTTCCTCATGTTGTGACCCAACCATAAAATTATTTTCGTTGCTACTTCATAACTGTCATGTTGCTACTGTGATGAATTGTCATGTAAATATCTGATATGCAGGATGGTCTTAGGCGACCCCTGTGAAAGGGTCGTTTGACCGCCAAAGGGGTCGCGACCCACAGGTTGAGAACCGCTGTCTTAGAGGCAGAAGGGAGGGAATGGGACTGGGAGGGGAAGAATACAGCTTGCCTTTTATGCCCTAAGCCATAAGAGATTTTCTCTCTTCTGTGTGTAGTGCTCAGTCGGCCAAGGTCAAGTAGGGCAGTTAATTCAGTAATGAATGATAAAGAGTCCGTATGTTTGAGATTTTTGTGATTGCTTTATGCCAAGGTGTTTTTTGATCGCTTTTAACAGTGATTTATACCCCTGTTTGGAGTGACTAGATTAGCAGAAAATATTGGTACTCTGTCAGCCTTAAAACAGAGCTGGAGGATACAGCAATAGTTGTCATTTCAGGGGTGAGCTGTGAAACAGAACTGGGAAAACAGATGCTTTTGCAGTTTGATGTTAAGGCCTGTGGCACACATGTTGCCAGGAAAAGGCTTGCAGGCCACGAGAGCCACATCGTTAGCATGTACCTGGGCCCAGAGTGTAGACAATGACATTGCCGGACCACAGCTGAAATGTTTTTTTTTTAATGTATTCTTTTTAATTAATTAAGGTATTACAAATGTGTCCTTATCCCCCCATTGTCCCCTCATCCCACCAGTCCTGCCCTCACCCCCTGTTGTCCACATCCATTGCTTATGCTTATTTGCATGCATACAAGTCCTTTGGTTGATCTCTCCCTCTTACCCCCACCCTCCCCTACCTTCCCTCTAAGGTTTGAGGGTCTGATCTATGCTTCTCTGTCTCTAGATCTGTTTTTGTTCATCGGTTTATGTTGTTCATTATAATCCACAAATGAGTGAGATCATGTGATATTTATCTTTCTCTGACTGGCTTATTTCACTTAGCACAATGTCAGCAGCCTGAGTGATCAGGACTAGGCTCATGTTAATCAGGCTCAGAGAGCCCAAACCTCAACCACAGTGCCACTTTATTAAG
Organism: Myotis daubentonii; assembly: GCF_963259705.1. Lineage (NCBI taxonomy): Eukaryota > Metazoa > Chordata > Mammalia > Chiroptera > Vespertilionidae > Myotis > Myotis daubentonii. Next base: position 3,918,531 of record NC_081861.1, on the reverse strand, counting down.
GTTGGAGAAGAGAGCTGGCGTTAAGCACAGCAGATGGAAGTTGAAGCAGAGTGGAGCATCTGCTCTGTGTAGACAAGCAGCAGGGAATCCCTGGTTGTCATCAGAATGTTACTTAGGACAGAATAAGAACAGAGGCAATTGGTTTTGATATGCTCATACCTAGACTAGAAAAGGTTGATGGGTCCATCTCCTTGGTAGGGATAGCCTTATATGTTCCCCACTGTTGGCCAGGGAAGGTACTATGTCCTTTAAGCCAGTGGCTGTATGGATGATCTCACCATCTGAGTTTTGGAGGTTTGCATTTCTTCCTCTTTCACAGTATTTTTTTTTTTTCCAAACTGGATACCATTTTTTGGACTGGATTTCCCCCAAATGAATTTCAGGTGCATTCCAGGTGGGTTGCTTGCAGTTTGGGGATTCCCAGGCTCTTCAGGGCACACAAACAGCTAAGCCCCTAGTTTACTCCCACAATTTGACAATTACATCTAACATAATGGCAGTTTTGCTGCCTTACTCTGAAGACAACCTTCATTCTCTTGCCTTGAAATCTATGGGGGTCCTCATATCTGCTCCCCTATTCCAGGTGCATTCCATGATACTTTTAGTGGTGTTTTTGAATGGGGTTCTTCCTGTCACGTAGGAGGTTTTTCTGACCGCCCAGTTGTGCCTGCTTTCACTCAGCTTGCTTAAATGCGGAGCGGCCAGTCCTTGTGCGGATAGCTGTCTTTTACTCTCTGATCTGCGGTTTCCGGTATCATTTTCACAAAGCTGGCTTGCGGGTCTTTATGTCCTGTCCTGTATGTCATTTCTCCAATACAGTCCTGAAACTCGCTACTTGGAAAAAATTATTTTTTAATAAGATAATACATGCAATAGTACAGAATTCAAAAGTTCCAGGAGAAGATAACTGAAAAATAGGTCTCCCTTTGTCCGTGGACAGAAATTTGTCCCATTCTCTTTCTTGGAAGCAAATGTTCTCATCATTTGGGCTGTTTCCCCCTGAAGGTGCTTGGCCGAGAAATCAGTTTAGGTGACGACATAGCACCTTCCGTTTTGAATGCCAGCTTTGCCACTGGGCAATCTCACTTCTGTAAATGGTATCCACGTCTGACCAGCCACCTACGCCCAAAGCCTTGTTTTCTTTTACTTCTCTTTGTTCTGTAGCCTCATTTGGATCTTAATCACCATATTCAACTTGTTCACGGTGCATTTTGCAGCGGATCTTTCCTTTCTGTTACATTAGATTGCTGTCAGCACCCCGCTAGATTGTGAGGTGACCTCCCTGCCCACACAGCATTCGACTGAAAGATGACTCACTGGGAACTGTGAGCTCCCACTGCTGTAATAAACTAAAAGATGATCACTAGACTCTGTACCAGTGCTTATTTTTTTCTTTTCTACAATTTACCTTCAATTAGATTATGGATTCTCAGGGGATAAGAACCACTGTGCACTTTATGTGGTCGGGTTAGGGTGTGGGTTAGCGCTTTACAGGGCCTGATACATAGAGTGGGTTCTCAACATGTATTTGTCACATGATGAGATGAACATTGGTTTTTGTTACTTGAAGTAATCAAGATGTGGAGATTTTTTAAAAAAAAATATTTTTATTGATTTTTTACAGAGAGGAAGGGAGAGGGATAGAGAGTTAGAAACATCGATGAGAGAGAAACATCGATCACCCGCCTCCTGTACACCCCCTACTGGGGATGTGCCCGCAACCAAGGTACATGCCCTTGACCAGAATCGAACCTGGGACCTTTCAGTCCACAGGCCGACGCTCCATCCACTGAGCAAAACCAGTTTGGCGAGATTTTGTTTTTAAAAACATGGAAAACATAACTGGCAGAGAATATAATGGCAGGAAGAGGAGCAGGTAACCTGCTGTATTTATGATGGTTTATCACATTTTCTTTTCATTGAAACCTCTTTTCTTGCTCTGTGTTATTGTACCATTGTCCTACTCCAGGACTTTCCACAACACACAACACTACCTGTGCTTCTGCCTCCTTTACTTTCCTCCATAGTACTTCTAAAGTATTATGTAATTTATTTATCTTTTTTTAAATCCTTACACAAGGGTATGTTTTTATTGATTTTTAGAGAGAGAGGAATGGAGAGACAGGGAGATAGAGATAGAGAGAGATAGATAGAGATAGAGATAGAGATAGAGAGAGAGAGAGAGAGAGAGAGAGAGAGAGAGACAGACAACAGTTGGCCACCTCTCATACTCACCCCAACTGGGGATCAAACCTGCAACCTAGGTATGTGCCCTGACTGGGAATCAAAGCTGCAGCCTTTTGGTGTACAGGGCGATGCTCCAACCAACTGAGCCACCTGGCCAGGACTCTGTATCTTGTTTTTAAATTGTTATTTCCCCTACTAGAATGTGCATTAGGATTAGGATTTTTCTCACTCTGTTGACCACTGTATTCCCAGTGCCATGCATGTGGTAAACTGCTCAATAAATATTTGTTGAATGTGTAACCTGGTGAGTTTCCAATTGTGTGTTCTGTCATTAGATTGATCACTCTAACCGATCCTAGGTTACTACTGTTTGTTCTGTTCAGTGTTACTTGGTATCAGTACTTTGAGTCCAGGGAGACATTTTTCATCTCTCTGCAAACAAAACCTATAGTTTGGGACTGAGTGACTGAGAGGCATGTGGAAGGAAGAAATAGACAGCGTAGTCCAGTGATGGCGAACCTATGACACGCGTGTCAGAGGTGATACGTGAACTCATTTTTGTGGTTGATTTTTCTTTGTTAAATGGCATTTAAATATATAAAATAAATATAAAAAATATAAGTCTTTGTTTTACTATGGTTTCAAAGATCAAAAAATTTCTATATGTGACATGGCACCAGAGTTAAGTTAGGGTTTTTCAAAATGCTGACACGCCGAGCTCAAAAGGTTCGCCATCACTGGACTAGGTCCTACTCCATGGTGGTGGAAAAAGACATCTTGGGCTCTACTTTCCAGTGGCTGGCATAGTCTCCAAGCACTTACCCTTGTATTTTGCTAACCTATTTTGAGTACCTTTACTAAAGGTGATGTGTCCCTCTTTGTTATTCTGAACATAAAGTATGTCCTCTCTCGTGGCTATATTTCTCTTCCTTTCATGGTTAATATCTCTTTGGACTCCTTTGCTTAGGTGCTGCCATGCTGTTATTAAGGAGGCAGCCAGTTGGTTGGATTTGAGTGATAGCCTAAATAGGTCAGCCTCACAGACGCCAATTCCTTTTTGTGACCACATTTTGCTTATTCAGTCAGCCAGCCGCCATGAATGTGTCCCCAAAACTGTATACACACACTTTGGATAATTATAAAGGCGGTGTTCATTAAAATGGGTTTCATTTTCAAAATTGAGCTAGCAGCTGTTACAGTGTGTATACATTTTGGGGGACACCCCATGTGTGAGCATTGGGTCCCTTCTCTTGTGGTGGCATTCTTCTGAAACTGAGAGGGTGCTGGCTGACTGGTGACCTGGGCTTTCCAGTAATGGCTGGATGATCCCCTAGCAGTTGTCAGCAAACTGCGGCTCGGCAAACTGCGGCTCATGACTTCTGCACATGGGCCACAAAGTTTCAATCGCACTGTACATGCGCGCCCGCACGTGGTATTTTGTGGAAGAGCCACACTTAAGGGGCCAAAGAGCCGCATGTGGCTCGCGAGCTCGGTTTGCCGACCATGGCCTACGGTGACTGTGGACGTCAGATGTGAACTGGGCATGCTGCTCACTAGTCAGAAAATTCGCTCTAATGGGTTTCATATCCTTTGTGAGAGCTCCATTCTCTGAGATGGTCTTAAGGAAAACCGCAGGACCTTCTAAACACAAAGAAATCAACAGACCGTGCTGTGCTGAGGCGTGGAGGCTCTTGTCCTAAGAATTGTAAGGAGTCACTGTGTCACTGGACGGGGACTGGACCTGAGTCCGCCTCAGACCAGCCTGTACTATGTGGACAGTGCAGGAAAGATTTCACAACACAAGTCCAGGTGATTTTAAGAGCGTGTTTATTAAAGCTGAGGACAGTGAGCGTTTAGGAGAAAGAATAAAAAGTTCACCCCTGAGATAAGGCATGGGCTTGCTCCAGAGAGAGACCCAGGCTGGTACCCTTTGTCTTGAAGGCGTTTATCTTTCTTTTGCAGCTGAGAATCTCAGAGGAGGTCTCAGGGGAGGGTTTCAGCAGAATATCCATCAGTTTTCCCGGTGTGTTCTTTAATAGGTTGATGCACCAAAATGAGTTTATAGAGGCACCAGGGTCATTTTCTGGTCAGCTTTGCATCTATCTTGGATTTGTTTGGTCTAATTGGGTCTTTTGTTATTTGTTCCCCTGACTTCATCTGTTCTTGGGTTTGGCTGGGCACTAATTGGGTCTCTGTTATCTATCTCCCTGACTAGGGTGATTTAAGTTATTTACTCTCTGGTTAGGGAGCAGAGATGTAAGCTGATGGCTCTCAAGTGTCCTTGGCTAGGGAAGATAAGATCTCGGGATTTACTAGCTGGCTGTAAATTGCTTTACTTGTTTGGCCCTATTTGTCTAATCATTTGCCTCAGTTTCCCTTTTCCCACTTGTCAAAAATTCTCCAAACATCTAACTATCCTGCCTCAGGTGGAAGACTTTAAGTTAGGCAGAGATGTTTATTTTGGAATTACTGTTCTTTTTGTGGTTTTGAGGTTGGCTGCTGAGGAGTGGGATGGCTGTTAAAAAGAGTTGGTGTGAGGAGAATGGTTGCTCCTCTGCAGAACTAGATGACCGCCTTGGGGATAAATGAGATGGGATGACTCACAGGTATCTGGTTCTCATGGGGGAAGAGAAACAATGTTTACAGGGTGGACAGAGTTACCTACCTCTTGGACCTGTTGAGTTAGAGGTGTTGGGAGGATGTTGAGCATGGGGGAGAAAACTGCTGGAATCACAGCTTTAAAGTTTCATGTTGGGTGGATAACTTTTAAAAAAAATATTTTTATTGATTTCAGCGAGGAAGGGAGAGGGAGAGAGAGATAGAAATATCAATGATGAGAGAGAATCATTGATCTGTTGCCTCCTGGACGCCACCTACTGGGGATGGAACCCACAACCTGAATATGTGTCCTGATTGGGAATCGAACCAGTGACCTCTTGGTTCATGGGTTGATGCTCAACCACTGAGCCACACCGGTCAGACAGTATTTTTTTCAGGTGTTCATGAACGAAAGCACCTGAGCCTTCCAGCTGTTGTTGATCACAACCATGAGCACTCAGGAAACGGTGCTGTTTGCGGTTAGGAGCCTCTGGGCAGGGTGGAGGCTACACCACGGAGCCTGGCTCAGCCCTGTGCCACCAGCTGTGGGAAAGCCGCTTAACCTGTCTGGGTTAGGATGTCACCTGACTCCGTGCATGCTACAATGTGAGGGTTTGTTCCATGGAAGAACAGATTCCACTTTAGGCGGAGCAGTTCACACAGGTGAGTGGGTGTGTTGGGGAGGGAGTTGGCACTGTGGGGAGATCCCCTCCGGGGTCTAAATATCCCCCCTAGAGGTTATTCTGTTCTCCTAATCTCCCCCTCCTTCTCGACCATTTCCCACAGGGCTGCAGGCCGAGCTGGGCTGAGAGAGAGAAGAGATGAGTGACAGGAGGGCCCATGGACAACCCCACGGTCCCAGACCGGCCTCTGCCCTTCTTGCTGGCTGCCTTTCCAGCCCCACTCTTTCCTCCCATTCCTGTCCTGAACATGTCTTCTGTCCCTTGAAGGTGGGTCCCTCACTTGCACCTATATATATATTGATACCTCCACAAACAAGTGTGCAGAGCTGCTCACGCTGTCAGCCACTCAGAGACACTGTGACAGGGCACAGGATATGCGATACGCTCACATACACATGCTTGCACACAAGTATGCAGACCCACAAAGACCTCCTGGCACACACTACCTCAGGTCACACTGCTAGGTCTCCACATTCCGTCCTACACAGCCCTTGGTGAGCATCCCAGAAATGTTTCTTGAGCAAATGCTGTGCCTGGTACACACGCTGTCACACCGTCTCAGAACCACCCTGCATGGTGCACAATCACATGAGCACAGCCTCACACGTTGCCTCAGCACACCCCGTTGCACACATACCCCCACGTCCTCTCATACAGTCACTGGTGCCCTGTTTCTCACAGTTGTCTGGTGTCATGCACACCATCTCTCACAACCTCACCCCCATGGTCACCACCTCACAGAGCAGTCAGCCACTACACAGTCTCTGCCCATGACGTGTGCATGTACACGCCATATCATACACTCTGGTTGCTGTCACACGCGCTTTCACATACTAGTACACTCATACTTGCACATCATAACCCACTATCATGAAGGGTGACACGTGCTGTCTCACACGGCCTCACACCATCACCAGAGAACCACAGGCACCGTTGCACACCCCACCTACCACAGCTCTTTATTCAGTCCCACTCAGACTCACACCTCCAACTTCAGGACTCTGATGATTTATTTTACAAATCATTGACAGTCCAGACCAAGGGCTATGGGGGGCCCAGAGGTTGGGTTGTAGAAACTTCTGGCTCCACGCGGAGAGGGACCCTACCCCTGCTCTGAGGCCATGCTGTGTCCTCATGGGCTGAGTGGCGCCTCCACAGTGCTGGTGGTGGTGGGAGGCATGGGGCCTGTGGGGAAGGCGCCTCTGGGTGAACCCAACAGGGGCCCGGGGGAAGGCATGAGGTGGCTGACAGGCCCTGACAGCACCTCGGGGGCCGGGCCTTGGTAGAGATGGGCAGTGTCAGGTGGGCCCAATCTCAAGCCTGAGGGCACTTCCCCACAATTCCCACCATCGCTGCCCCCAGCCACCACCATGAAGCCACCAGCTGGAGCATCAGCTGGTCCTGAGCCTTCCAGGCTCGACACTGGCTTCTTTTCTTTCTGTGATGGCCTTGGTTTTCTAGACTTTATACCACCCTTCTGCATGGTCCGTGGTCGGTTCACCTGATGAAAGAGAGGCCATGAGTGTTCCCCAACCTCAGACTTTTGCCTCTGTGTCTCCACCCTTTCCACCCCACTCCTTAAGAGTCAGGAACTGGGTCAAGGACTAGGGGAGCGGGCCCCAGCTGTGGCACAGATAATGCCCTAAGGAGTCATGAGCTTGTGAGGCCCTAAGCGATGGAAAGGCTGAGGGAGCCTCTAGCCATAGGACTAGCTGATGGCTGGAGGGGAGGGGGAAGGAGATGAGAAATGGAGGAGAGAGAAGGGAAAGGGAGGGAAAAGACAGACAGGGAAGAGATATCGGTGCAGAGAAGAGAGGGATGAGGGGGAAAGGAGGGAGGAGAATAACAGGGAGAAGAGAGGAAGGGAGATAGGAAGAATACAGGAAAGGAAAAGGAGAAGGAAGGCCAGGTTAGTGGGATGGGGGTGCAGGGGGAGGCTCCAAGAGGCACACCTGGTGTCGCTTGTAATAAATGCCGCAGGCATTGCACACGGGGTCTCTATCAGCATTCAGCCGCCACACTGCCGTGATGGTTGTCTGGCAGTTGGTGCACTGGGCACCTGCACGCTTGCTGGCCTTCTGGGGGCGGCAAGAAAATGAGGGTCAGTGCACTGGTGGGTGGAGGACCCAGGAGGTGAGGGTCAGGGTGCAGGCAGGGCTTCCTGGACAAGGCATAGACCGAGGGTGCTCTGAGGGGCGAGGACATGGCCTCCTGTCCCGGGGCTTTCCAGATGGCGTGGGGTGCTTCATCAGCGGTTCTCAGCGTTGGCGGACATTGGACTCCCTTGGGGAGTCGAAAACAATCCTGATGCCCAGGCAGCGCCCCAGACCAAGTAAATCAACCCATCTCGGGAGGGCCCCACGGTGATCCCAGTGTGTAGCCAAGGATGAAAAGTGCAGTGCAGGGAGTGGACGGTGTGCCTGCTTGCAGCCCGAGGGTGGGCTGAGGGTAGACACTCCTGTACAGAGCTGGGTCCCTGAGTGGATGGGGCAGGGAGGGGGGATGTGGGTTCTCATAGAGTGTGAGGGCAGAGATCCCTGCCCGGAGTGAGAACAGAGTACCTGGGTGAGGGGAGGCCGGCCTGGGCTCTTACCGGGCGCCTTTGGGGCTTGTTCTGCCTAGTCATCGTCTGACCACCGGCATTGCACAGGTAGCACTGTGGAGCGGCTTTCGCTCTGCCTGACTTTCGCTCTGCCGGACTGTCGCTGTGCCTGGTACACAGGCTATCACACCGTCTCAGAACCACGCTGCATGGCGCACAATCCCAGGCCTCTGGTGAGGTGGACAGGGGGCAAGAGGGACCAGGCTCAGCCCAACTTTGCCTTGGACCCCATCCCCCTCCTCAACCTCCCTGTCCCTTTGGGGGAGCCTCACCACAGGTGGACAGGGGAAGGGTTCCTTGGAGGTTGGGGGAGGAATAGACGGCTGGATTGGGGGGGCTTCTGGTTGGAGGAAAGAAGCTCCTAGGAAAGTCGGGGGGCCCGTAGGCACTGCTGGGGACAGGGATGGAGGAAGGCTCTGCAGGCCCCAGCATCAACAGGTCCGGACTCAGTCGCTGTGCGCTGATGTTCTCGAGGAAGGTGCCTCTTGCATAGGAATCTTCTGAGGCCTGGGGAGGGGTGTACTCCCAGGTGGGGCTCACAGATGCAGGAGGGTGGAGCCCAGTGCGTCCATAGGCCCAGCTGGTGTATGGTGAGCCTCCTGGGGTCCGCTCCAGACAGCAGAGGCATGCATTAACCTCGAAGACTGTTTGGGGTGTGGGTGGGTATGGGAAGGAAGAAAGAAGGGAACAGAAGGTCTGAAGCCATCCTGCTTTCAAGATGCGGTGATTCCCAACAGCCCCACGTGGTGGCCAACCTTCCCACCTTCCCATAGGTTGCCAGAGCAGCTGCTGGCCATTGGGTGACTCCTGGGTCTGAGTCCCACTGCTCACTCTGGCAGCTGCAGTCACCAGCAGCCTTTTCCCAATGGGCTTTTAGCAGAACTTTGTGGAGCCCCATGGGCCACTCAACTAGGCTCACCCCCACCTACTTACCGTATTCATTCCCAATGATGCAGTCTGGGGATGTACGTTCCCAGGTCTGCACATACACAGGGAACCTGATCCACACAGCCTCGGGAAGGCTTCTGGCCATTTCTAAGATGGCTTCTTTGTGGGGTTCTACCCTAGCTAAGGGTCTCCATGGATACCCCAGCAACATGGAACCCTGCCAGAAAAGCAAGTGCAGCAGCTGCCTGCATATGCTCCAACTGGGGCTGGGGATCAAACCTAAACCCAGGTGCATGCCCTTGTCTGGGAATCACACCCGAGACCCTTCAGTGCACAAGCCCATGCTCCAACCACTGAGAACACCAGCCAGTGCTCATCAGAGGGCCCATGAGAGGTTCCTATGGGCCAGGCCTGGAAGTTGCGTATGTCACTGTGCTCACGCCATTGATCAGAACTGTCACATGTCCACCTGTCATTGCAAGGGAGGCTGGGAAATTGAGTGAGTCAGGAAGAAAGGGGAGCAGGGTTGAAAATCCTATAGCAGTGCCTGCTACAGGATTCTGTAGACTCCCCAGAGCTATGCTGTTTCATGTGGTGGCCACTAGCCACAGTCAGGACAGTGGCTCCTGTACAAGGTGAGGGCAAGTCTTCCAGACCAAGGCTGTCAGAGAGAGTCACATCAGGGCTTCCTATACAGGGTCAGGAGGGTGTTTCCAGAGGGCAAGTTTAGGGGTTCCTATGAACGATCAGGTCAGAGATTCCCGAAACGGGTCAAGTTACGGATTTCTGTTGGAAGTCAGGGATAGGTTTCTGCAGAATCCAGCACTGTTATAGGCAAGGCTTCCTGTAGAGGGTCAGAGCCATGGAGCCAGCACAGGGTTAGATCAGCAAGCCCTGCACAGTGTCTGGGCAGGAGGTCCTGTGCCAAGTGGGGCTGTCGGTGCCTATATAGGATGAGGTCTGGACTTAAAGCAGGGGGTCAGGACAGGTGCCTCCCACGGATTCAGGAAAGGTTTTCCCTGTAAGTTCAAGATTGAAGTTCACATTGAGAGTTGGATCACAGGTTCCGGTGGACTCTGTGGGGTAGGGTGTGAGGTAGGGATTGTTGTGCAGAGTGACGTCAGGGGTCATTGTCAACAATGCAAGGCTCCTGAACTCAATCAGGGTTCCCAAGGAGTTTACAGATGGGAATTTCTTTTTTATATAATATATTTTTATTGATTTCGGAGAGGAATGTATAGGGGGAGATAGAACTATCAGTGATGAGAGAGAATCATTGATCGGCTTCCTCCTGCACGCCCCCTACTGAGGATCAAGCCCACAACCTGGGCATGTGCCCTGACAGGGAATCAATATTCAACTACTGAGTCACACTGGTTGGGCTGGATGGATGTCTTTAAGAAAGTTTTTTATTATAGAAAATTTCAAAGACATATAAGTTGAGACAATAGTATTGTGATATTGTGGTTTTCCTGAGAAATATGTATTTGGTCACAGATTTGAAAATTCTGTGACAAGGTTTGCAATTCCCTTGATAAGAGCAATAAAGGTGTCTTAATATTCATAACAGTCCCCTTTCAAACACATATGAGTTTATGTAGTGAGGTGACTTTTGGAAAGCACCTCAGGATGGGGGCTTGTTGCCAGGGGAACCAACTGTGTGATTAGAGGACTGGAACTTTTAGTCCCATCCCCCGGACCTCTGGAGAGGGGAAAGAGGCTATAAATTCAGTTTGGCCACCAATGGCCAATGATTTAACAATTGATGAGGTTGTAGAGCTTCCAGGTTGGTGAACACGTGGACGTGCTGGGAGTGTTGAGCTCAGAGAGGACATGGAATCTTTATGCCCTTTCTCTATACCATGCCCTAAGCATCTCTTCTATCTAGCTGTTCCTTAGTTTTATCCTTTTATAATAAACTGGTCATCTATTAAGTAAAATGTCTCTGAATCCTATGAGTCATTCTAGCAAATTACTTGAACCCAAGGAAGTGGTTCTAGGGACCTCTGGTTGGTCAGAAACACAGTTGACAATCTGGATTTGTGATTGGCTTCTGAAGTCGAGGGTGGGGTGAGATGGACAATCTTGTGGGCCTGAGCCCTTAATTTGTGGGATCTGAAGTTGTTTCCAGGTAAGTATCAGAATTGAGTTGAATTGTAGGATACCCAGCTGGTGTCGGAGAATTGCCTGTGGTATGAAACACACACACAGAAGTATAATAAATCAAACTCCATGTACCCATTACCCAGCTTTGTTAATTACCAGTTTATAGTCAATCTTGCTTTACCTGTACCCGCCACAGCTACCGCTTCCCATGACACAAAACCTCAAATTTTATTTGTAAACTAGAGGCCCGGTTGCATGGATTCGTGCATGGGTGGGGTCCCTCAGTCTGGCCTGCGCCCTCTCACATTCTGGGACCCCTCGCCTACAGGGATTGGTCCAAAACCAGCAGTCCAACATCCCCCCGAGGGATGTAGCAGTGCTGAAGCTGCAGGCGGCCAGGGAGGAGCCCCAGCTGGGGCCTGGTGCAGCTCCACTGCTGCTCATCCTGGCCCCACTGCGCCTGCCGCCACCACCGCTTGGTAGCGTTGCCATGGAGGCAGGAGAGGCTCCCATAGTGGCAGCTGTGCTTGCCAGCCGTGAGCCCAGCTTCTGGCTGAGCAGCCCTCCTGCTGTGGGAGCACACTGACCACCAGGGGGCATCTCCTGCTTTGAGTATCTGCCCCCTGGTGATCAGTGCACATCATAGCGACCGGTAGACAGGACATTCTGGTCGTTCCAATCGTTCGGTCGTAACAGTTGCTTAGGCTTTTATATATAGAGATATTTCAGTATTTATCTGCAAAAGATCAGGAATCTTTGAAAATTATAGCCATAATACATGATTACTCCTTAACAATAATAGCAATTTCATAATAAAGGGTGTCCCCAAAACTGTATATATGCTTTGAATAATTAATTCCATTGTTTGTTTGTTTTCAGATTTAAACCATTGGAATTAATAATTATTCAAAGTGTGTATACATTTCCTGGACACACTGTATTTGTTAAAATATCCAGTGAGTTCACATTTCCCCAATTGACTTTTTTTAGTTTGATTTAGAATGCAAATAAGGTCCCTGCAACCCCACTTGGTTAATCTGTCTTAATCTGCAGGTTTGATTGAGTAACTTGTCAGAGCATGCTGAGTTCTAGTTGTGTGAACCTGAATGATAACCAGTGCTTGAACCAAAGAAAGAGGTGGAAGAAGATCATGCTGATGTAAGAAACCCGCAGAGAATTTTTAGAAAAATTTATTTGTGCCAAACTTACAACATTGCCAGGAAGCAAGATCTCAAGTGCTTCCAAGAATGCGTTTTACAATTTCTTTTGCACATTTGAAATTGAGGGAAGTAAGGAAGATTACACGGAGGTGGGAGAAAGCAAGGTGGGGATTGGATTACAGGGTTGCTAACAAAATTAGACGCTCTCTTGAGGGTGGTTAGCAAAAAAGAGCCATATCAGAGGCATATTAACGTAGATACATGGAAACAATGGACAGGCCTGGCTTAAGGCAAAGATAAACCTTTTACTAACAAAGTTATGTGTCTGGGACGTAACTATACATCATGGCCTGCACAGATAGGAGTTTATGATCAGATGCTGTGATGTCACTTTCCCTAGAAACCTTTTTATTATCCACACTAGATAATGTAGAGATCTACTTAATTGGAGGAATAATTTTGATTTTTTTTTCTCCTGAGAGGCATGATGCTTTTAGGAAAGCTTGATAAAGTTCTTGTACTTGTAGCCTTTCTCTCCTGCAATTAATTCTCTGTACTGCTCCTATAGTATCTTCTAAAAGTCAGGCCTGCCCTAGCCATTTGGCTCAGTGGATAGAGTGTCAGCCTACAGACTAAATGATCCCAGGTTCAATTTCGGTCAAGGGCATATGCCTGGGTTGTGGTCTCGATTTTTTAAAAAAAATAAATAAATTAAAAATTAGGCCTGATTATGTTCCTTCTTAGCCCAGTAGTCTCTGTGACCTCTTGTTTCCTGTGGGAAAGATCTGCTCTCAGGAGCTTGGCTTAAAGAGATGGCTCATCATCTTCCCTTTATCAGCCTCGCTCCTTGACACTTGGTCTCCACCCTCCCCCTTACTCCCAACATGGGGTATGCTCCAGCCACGCTGCTGTGGTGAATGCTCACTTTCCCACCTCATGCTGACAGCTTTATCTGAAATATAATTCACACCCCCTCTTCTTTCATCCATAAGTCTGACTCATCTTGAAAGACACAACTGAGGAGTCACCTTTTCTGTGAAGTTTTCTTCAGCTACTTTTTCGCTTGAAAAATTATTCATTCTCTTCTTCACTATGGCACCTTTTCAAATGTTTTACAGTTTTAATCCTCACCCAAGAACATGCTTAGAGAGAGGGAGGGAGAGAAAGAGGGAGGGAGGAAAGAGAAAAAGACAGAGAGAAAAAGACAGAGAAAGAGACACAGAGAGTGAGAGGGAGCAAGAAACCAATAAGTTGCCTTCAGCATTCGCCCTGACAGGGGCTCAAACCTGAAAACCAGGCTTGTGCCCTGACCCGGAATGGAACCAGCAACCCTTCAGTGCAGGGGACAATTCTCAACAAAGGAGGCACTCTGGCTGGGCTATGCCACCATATATATATTGATTATATATATATTGATTTCAGAGAGGAAGGGAGAGGGAGAGAGAGATTGAAAGGCCAATGATGAGAGAGAATCATGGATTGGCTGCCTCCTGCACTCCCCCCTCTGGGGATCAAGCCCGCAACCTGGGCATGTGCCCTGACTGGGAGTCAACCGTGACCTCCTGGTTCCTAGGTCGACTCTCAACCACTGAGCCATGCCAGCTGGGCTATGCTATCTTTTTATGCCTCTGTTTTGTGGTGCTTGTCACGATTTGACTGGCTTTTTGTTACTTATGTGTTTCCTGGAAGGGCAGGGGTGTTTATATGGAAGCTCAGGGCAGGTGCTGTGACCTGGCCAGCACAGTCTCCTCAGCAGGCAGCTAAGAGCCCTCCCCTCCTGCAAGGCAGAGTAAATGAACTGGAGAGCATTATGGTAAGTGAAATAAGCCAGTCAATGAAGGAAAAATACCACATGATCTCACTCATTCATGGATAATAGAGACCATTATAAACCTTTGAACAATAATAGATACAGAGGCAGAGCTGCCTCAAACTGATTGTCAAACTGCAGCGGGAAGGCCAGGGTGGGTTGGGGGGCAGGAGGGAGGGGGGTAAGAGATCAACCGAAGGACTTGTATGCATGCATATAAGCATAACCAATGGACATAAGACACTGGGGGGTAGGGGAGGCTAGGGGACTGTCTAGGGCGGGGGGATAAAATGGATACATATGTAATACCCTTTGTAATACTTTAAGCAATAAAACAATTTAAAAAAAAGTAAATGTGTTTGGTACCAACTCATGGACTTAGAGGGATTAACAACAGATTTTGGATTATAGCTTCTCCACCCTGTGCTTTGTTTTATCAAGTAGGCTGTTAAATATGATATGATTTTGAGCTGAGCTGAGTTAAAACCAGTGAGCAATTATATTATATTCCGTCCTCATAGACATGTAAAAGGTTTTGCTGGGTATATGGTGTGTTTCTTTTCATATCATTAATGTTGACTCTGATTATTGACTTTGGATACTTCGCAGACACCAGTTTCATGACTCAATCGAATTGCATCAAAAACACAAAGCTCTGATCTTTCCAGATAATATTTTCTTGCCTGCCAAAACCCAGACATAAATGGGGAGGGGGAAGGCATTATGTTCACAATTTAGGGAACTAACACTTCCATATGAATATAATCTGTTAATATGATTTGTAGTTGGATTATAGTTTTTTTTATTTTCATGATTTTATTCAGCAACCATTAATTGAGTAATGAGCATGTTCCAGACGTTGTGCTGGGGCCAGTGGAGCCTGCAATCTCATGGGGAGGACACACAATAACAGTTGTGTGGGCCCTGATAGCACAGAGGAAGGTGTGATTAAATGACAAAGGAGTGGTTCAATGACTCAGCTGAGTACTGCAGGTGAATAGGAACCGACCAGGTTGATTGTGGCGGTAGAGGCGGGAGCAGGAGAGAGAGTAGGGACTGGGAGACGGACCTGACAGTGAGTACCAAGAGCAGTGAGGTAGTAAGGGACCTGGCTTCAGTACTTAGCTATCAGTTCTTTTTTTAAAAAAATTATAAAGCATATATTTATTGATTTCAGAGAGGAAGGGAGAGGGAGAGAGAGATAGAAACATCAATGATGAGAGAGAATCATGGATCAGCTGCTTCCTGCATGCCCCCCATTGGTGATCGAGCCTGTAACCCAGGCATGTGCCTTTGACCAGGTATCCAACTGTGACCTCCTGATTCATAGGTTGATGCTCAACCATGGAGCCACACCGGCTGGGCTATCAGTTTTATTTTTAATGGGATGGTATAGAACTAAAATGGCTCAACAATGAAAATTAAGTCCTGTCTTTCCTCTGACCCCCAGCCATGAAAGTCCTCTCCCTAGAGACAGCCACTGTTACACTTTCTTGGGTAAATCTTTCCACAGAGTTTTGCTGCATTTATAAACCTGAGATCGATTTTCTTTTTATTCCCAGGCAAAAGGTAAATGCTATACAACTTGTTCTGCACCTTGCTTCCCCCCCCCCCTTAATGTATTGGAAGTAGTGTTGCTGTATTCTTTTTAATATAATGGCTACAGACTCTGTTATGTGAGGGGACCACAATTTATTGAGCCAGTACCCTTTGGAAGGGACATTTAGGCCTTTCATAATAATGTTGTTATCCATCCCATGAAGTACATGGGAATAAGTCAGCTGCAGCCACAGAGAGTGGAGCTGAGGGTTGTAAATATATTCACCTCTTACTTCAGGTTCAGTTAACAAACAAAAACCCAGGCATATTAGGGAAAGAACCCAATATAATTTCAAGAAATTAATCATTGAAATTACAAACTCAACCAGTAGGGTAAAGTATTGAAGAGAGAATTGGTGAACCAAAGGATGAATAATCTGAAGTAATTGTTTGGGAAGTTGGGATAGAGAAGCAGAAGGAAAAGATATCTACATGTTGAAGTGCAGCGCAGTGCTGAGAACACATGAATCAAAGCTACGTGTCAATATAGATGATGCTCACAAGCACATTGTGGAGTGAAGAAAAGCAAGTTACAGACTAATTCAGACCATGTGTAATTCATACCCACAAGTCAAAACAGTATTGATTTTTTTTTAAATTGAGAAAGTCTTGAATTTTTGCAGCTTTGGAATTCACTATCTTCTTTTTTAAAAATTTACCTTTATTGTTGAAAGTATTACAGATACTCCCTTCTTCCCCATTGCCCCCTCCCTCCCACTCCCACAACCCCCCTCAGGCCTTCACCATCCTATTGTCTGTGTCCATGGGTTATGCATATATGCATACAAATTCTTTGGTTAATCTCTTTGCACTCATGCATTTATCCCTGCCTTCCCTCTGAGATTCATCAGGCTGTTCCATGTTTCTATGTCTCTGGATCTATTTTGTTCATCAGTTTATTTTGTTCATTACATTCCACATATAAGTGATATCACATGATTCTTGTCTTTCTCTGACTGACTTATTTCGCTTAGCATAATATTCTCCAGATCCCTCCAAGCTGTCTCAGAGGGTAAGAGAACCTTCTTTTTTTACAGCTGCATAATATTCCATTGTGTAGATGTACCATAGCTTTTTAAATCCATGCATTATGGGGTTTTTATTGTTTTTCTCTAATGACAACTCCTTTTGGTATTGACTAACATGTTGTTTAAAAAGTCTGGTGTATTTTATATTCCTTTAAAGGTTTTAAAATTATTTCATGTTAAGTTGATATTATTAAGAACCTGATTTTTAATATAAATATAATTTTACAACTTGTTTTTTTTCCACAAAAGGCAGCAAACTGCAAGTATCTATAATACAAGTCAATAATGATGATGATGATGATGTAATACTGAGGCAGAATTTGGCTTAAAACTCTAAGGTTTTCCTAGATTTTGTATATTGTTTATTCAACAATACCTTGTGAATTCTCATATATCTTGGTGATAAGGGACATTATAAACATATACATAGAATATGCAAACATTGCTTACCTTTTTCTCATGTAACTTTCTCCTTCAATGGCAAAATGGCATAGGGGAACATTTTATCATTCTATCTTTTTATTATTGCTAGCAAAGAACTGAATATAGAGAGATGTCTGGATTTTTCCTCCTAAGAGAGAAATGTAGAAAGTGGTGGTTATTTGTGGTGTGTGAGTTTTTTTTTTTTTCCTTCACATTTCACTCACTTTTCCTTGGGCATGTGTGACTCATGTCCAAGATCAGGGGAACAACATTCCTTTCTCACTCATGGAATTGAATGCTTATATACGACTTTATTGTGTGTGCGTGTGTGTGGGGATTCCTAATGGAAAAACCTTACTAAGGAGAAATGAGACTTAAAGACTTGCAGGTCATTATGTTATCTGTATCATAGCCACAGGCCCTGGAAGTTGACTGCATAGTGCATAGTCCCTGGATCATAACTGCAAAAATGTGCACTGTGGTGTTTAGCTTCCCGAGGGATGTAATTACTTTTTCCATGATACCTAGTCCTTGAAATGACCCAAACAAAATATTTCTTTTTATCTTCTTCCTCTGGTACGTGGCAAAGCATATTGTATTTGTTACAACTAGAAATTCCTACAGTGCAGCCCGGTCCTTGTCGGCAGATGGCAGCCGGACTGGCCTGAGGGCTGTTGCTGGTGCAAATCAAAGAGCTCAGAGGTTCTATCCTTGGCAGAAAAAAAAATTGCTTCTTATCATCCCATCTTCCTTCACTAAAAGCCCGAGAAATGACATGCGATCAGTTGTTAAAAAGTACTCATCGCCATAATAACCGTGAAAGATACTGTCCTACCTTGTCCTCCTGGTGGCTGAGGGATGGTTAACCCTTTTAAAGGATTGTGCAGTTGCTCCTAAAATACATACCCTGTGCCTGAGCTTTAAGATGACTTCTGAGTTGCTTAGTTGTCCTAATCACCCATGCCATCATTTCCATGCATTCTCTGTCCTTTCACAGGCCTCATGTGTGTTTTTTTTCCACTCTGTTTCAGGGCTCATCGTCGGGGTGATCCTGAGGTATGGCACCCCTGCCACCAGTGGCCATGACAAGTCCCTCAGCTGCACTCAGGAAGACAGGGCCTTCAGCACATTATTAGTCAATGTCAGTGGGAAGTTCTTTGAATACACCCTGAAAGGAGAAATCAGCCCCGGCAAGCTCAACAGTGTAGAGCAGAATGACATGCTGAGGAAGGTGAGCTGGGGACACTCAGTGGTTGTTGTCTGACGGGGGTTTTGACTTCCAGTTTTGTCTTTTTTTTTTAAATATTTTTTATTGATTAAGATATTACATATGTGTACCCTCTACCCCCCCCCCCCCCCGCTCATCCCCTCACCCCCCCGTTGTCCGTGTCCATTGGTTAGGCCTATATGCTTGCATATAAGTCCTTTGGTTGATCTTTCCCCCTTGCCCCCACCCTCCCCTACCTTCCCTCCAAGTCCCGACAGTCCAATCAATGCCTCTCCGTCTCTGGATCAGTCCTTGTTCATCAGTTTATGTTGTTCATTATATTCCACAAATGAGTGAGATCCTGTGGTATTTATCCGCTCTCCAGTTCCATCCATGCTGTGGCAAATGGTAAGAGTTCCTTTTTCTTCTTCCTCTTCTTAAAGAATACCTTTCAGCATTTCATATAATGCTGGTTTGGTGGTGATGAACTCCTTTAGCTTTTTCTTATCCGTGAAGCTCTTTATCTGACCTTCCATTCTGAATGATAGCTTTGCTGGATAAAGTAATCTTGGTTGCAGGTTCTTGCTATTCATCACTTTGAATATTTCTTGCCACTCTCTTCTGGCCTGCATGGTTTCTGTTGAGAAATCAGCTGACAGTCGAATGGGTACTCCCTTGTAGGTAACCTGACTGTCTTTCTCTTGCTGCTTTTAAGATTCTCTCTTTATCTTTTGCTCTTGGCATTTTAATTATGATGTGTCTTGGTGTGGTCCTCTTTGGATTCCTTTTGTTTGGGGTTCTCTGCGCTTCCTGGACTTGTAAGTCCATTTCTTTCACCAGGTAGGGGAAGTTTTCTGTCATTATTTCTTCAAAAAGGTTTTCAATATCTTGCCCTCTCTCTCCTTCTGGTACCCCTATAATTCTGATGTTGGTACGCTTGAAGTTGTCCCAGAGGCTCCGTACACTATCTTCATATTTTTTGAATCTCTTTTCTTTTTTCTTTTTCGGTTGGGTATTTTTTGTTTCTTTGTATTTCAAATCTTTGACTTGATTCTTGGGATCCTCTTGTCTGCTGTTGGATCTCTGTAAATTATTCTTTATTTCAGTCAGTGTATGCTTAATTTCTAGTTGGTCCTTTTTCATGTCCTCCATGGTCTCACTATACTCCTTGAGGGATTCATTAAATTTATCGGCGGTTTCCATAAAATTCTTGAAAAACCTTATAAACGTGGCCTTGAACTCTATATCCAGTCGTTTGCTTTCCTCCGTTTCTGCCATTTGTGACCTTTTTCTTTGTCTCCGCATTTTGGCTGCTTCCCTGTGTTGATAGAGTGGCCCTGCGCGCCAGGTGTCCTGCAGGGCCCAGTGGCTCAGCCTCCCCAGTTACCTGGGGTAGACACTCTTGGTGCACTCTTGGTGCCTTGGTTGTTGTAGGATCACTGGGAGGAATTGACCTCCAGGCCAATTGGCTGTGGGAATCAGCTGTGTCTGAAGTGGGAGAATGGTCCCCCTCTGACCACTGGGTACAGTGGCTCCTGGATCTAAGGAGGTGCTAATTCAGCCCCTGCCTGAGGCCACACAGCAGGAGCCACGAAGAGGCTCAGCTGTGAAGCAATGCAAGCTGCTGCGGGGCCTTGGGCCTTCTCTTGGAAGTTCCCGGTCTGCCTGGCTGGGCTGTAGTTAGGTACATTCACATGCAAAAGCCTCTGCCGCAGCCTGGGTGGGGCGGGGTCTCAGGGAGTCAAGGGGCGGTGAAAGCAGCTATGGTGATTCTCCGCGCCCGCCCGGAGCCGCGCGTCTCAGTGTCCCCGTAATGGCTGCAAGCACCTCTGAGGGAAAGCCGCCCTCAAGTTCACCCGCTGCCGCCTGACAGACCAGCCTCTCCCCGTATGAGCCCTGGGTCCCCAGAGACCCGCTGGAACCGGAGTTCAGAGCAGTCGGGAGCTTGTGATCCAAAAAGACAGCCGCGTCCTCAGGCGCCACCCCCTTTCCGCGCGCGCGAGCCGCCGTACCTCTGCACTTCACCTCCGCACCTCTGCACCTCACCTCCGCAGCTCCCCTGGCTCTCAGCGTGCCCCTCTTTTCTTCTAGTTGTAGAAATTACACTCAGCCAGCCTTCCTGTTGTTCTGGACGATGTTTGCTCTGACCCTTGCGGTATTCTTCAATTGTTGTGTGAGGCGACAATTTCCCGGTGTTTATCTATGCCGCCATCTTAGTTTCTCCTCCAGTTTTGTCTTGATCTTATGGAGAGAAACCCTTTTAAACTCCTGGAGCATAGGTGGCATCCCTGCCTCTCCATTTTCCTGGGAAGCTTTGGGGTTATAATGAAGAGAAGAAAGAACCATATTTGAACTTGAGCCTTTCAGCTTTGCGAGGTTCAGTGGCTGACTTGGGACACTGATGGGTGTGGTGGGTTTGTACATTCCCATTCAGCTTGTCTCTCCAATCCCCATCTTTTCTTTACTATGTCTTTTATTACGGTTTAGGGATGAGGTTGTTTCTTTCTTAAGAATGGTTTCACTTTCAGTTTGTTAATTCAGAATTCAGAAGTATAATTCTTAGTTCTTCATGATCCTTTGGCCATATCCTATAAATATTGAATGAGAATTCCCTCTCATTGGTGATTGATGCCAATGGCTTATTCTTCAGAGGAAGGATATTTCTTAGAATTTGAATCCAAACATTGGTTTTCATTTGATGTTGGGGCTAGCTAAAATACTCCACAGGAAAAAGGATTCTGTTTCTCCTTACTTGGGTGATTTTCAGCGTAAGCAAAAGATGTGTATTTATCCTCTTATATTCTAGTACCTTATAGACCTGGGCTTATCAGCAGGAAGGCTTCTGGATAAAGTCTGGGGGATACAACTCGTGGGAGCTCCTTGTAATATGGAATAAGGCTAATTAATGTGTGTGAAGGCTTGCAGTCAAACACAGAGTATAGCCTGTGCTCCAAAAATTAAATTGTTATTGATCTCCAGATCTACCCTAATCCTTAAAGAAAATTATTCTCAACCTGGAGCATTCAATATGCCCATCTTCTCCTTGTCCCAAATGGCAGTTCTAATGCGCTCTTTTCTTTCAACCTTTCATAAGCCTGCAGGGGATGGTGTGGGAGTCAAGAAACTCTTGTGCTGCTTCATGCATTACTGGGTGTGGTGACTTCCAGCAAGTGCCACTCACTTTGGCCCCAGTATCCTCATACTGCATAGGTATTGTCCAAATCCCCTTCTCACTTGGACAGTCCCTGCTTTTCAGACTATTCTTACCTTCAGCAAGAAGATAGAATAAAACATATTTTTGAGAGAACCATTCTCTTTGTAATTAGACTGGTTAACATTTCCCGTTTCTAAAGAGAAATGCTAACTTTGGTTTTAATAATTATAATGATTTAATAATTAATTGAAATAAGAGACAAATGATCTACTAAAATGAACAAATTTTTTATTTAAAGAGTTAGGAAGTTTATAGAATGGTTATGTTTTCTGGATGTGATAAGACTTTGATGTCTAATAATTTCACAATGATTTCCCTGTATCAAACCTACAGGTAATGTTAGTCCCCTTAGAACTGCTGAATTTATGTTGATGTTCAGGAAACCATTAGCATCGCTGGAGACTTTGATCTAGGCCACATCATGTGTCACAGAAGGCTGGCCACTCAAAACAGACTTAAATTTGGTAGCATTATATCTATAAATGATTCTGTGAGAGGATCCAGAAAATTAATAAGATTGATGACTGCATCTTTTATTGCAGTTGAGCCTTCATAAAGGTTTGCTAAAAATCAAGATGTTTTCTTTCTTGTTTAAACACATTGACCAAAAGCTTTGTCTGAGGTCTCAAAATTGCACTGTACTATCATATAGTAGTATGTATTAAACAGCAGAGCAAGAGTAGAACTCAGAAGTGCTATGTGGACAAGAACACGTCAGCCCACAGGGGAGCTGTGGCTTCTCTTCTGTGATGAGCTCATGCTTTTCCACATTTATGTCACGGGCTTTAACTATTCACACTTTATCCAGTGGCTTAAAATATTTTTTTTTATTTTTTTTTATTTTTTTTTTTTATTGCTTAAAGTATTACAAAGGGTATTACATATGTATCCATTTTATCCCCCCGCCCTAGACAGTCCAGTGGCTTAAAATATTAAGCAAACATCATAGCACCAATTGGTATTAACCTAAAAATGGGCTTTTTTCCTTTTAAACTTTTAGGTAACGTTTGACCCAGAGGTCTTTTTCAACATTCTGCTGCCTCCAATTATTTTCCATGCTGGATACAGTTTGAAGAAGGTAAGAGATTTTTGCCAGTATTTCTTTTTTTTTCAAGCTTAAAAATAGTCATAAATTATCCACAGATAACAACATAACGACATTCTTGGGGCAAATGATCATAAAAACAAAAGCTTTGTATAGTTGAAAAATGAAATATATCATACTGTAAACACATTCCAAACTATTGCTCATAATAGTACACGTGTGTGTGGTTTATAAGGTAATGCCACAAAGTGGGTCTGGTGTACCTGTACCAATTACTTTATGGAAACTATGGAAAGAATTCCCACGACAAACAGATTTCTTGCTGGTTGACCTTTTAATAATGTTATTGCTTGGTTTAAAGCTTTAGTTTCTCTTGATAGGTAGAAAGGCTTTAAATTATGTAAGGAGTATGATTTTTTGCCAGTATTTCTTAAAGTATGGGGATCTCTGTTTTAATTCACCTGCATAATTTTCTAGTTTTTTACTTCTCCCAGATTGCTTATTACTGTGTTCTGTACCCACTCAGAGACTATAGTTGACTCATCATCAGTGATTCATTTTTGTTTTAAAATCTGGAACTGTCATACATTGCCAGTGGGAATGGAAAATGG
The DNA here is from genome assembly GCF_963259705.1 of Myotis daubentonii. Taxonomy (NCBI): domain Eukaryota; kingdom Metazoa; phylum Chordata; class Mammalia; order Chiroptera; family Vespertilionidae; genus Myotis; species Myotis daubentonii. Next base: position 3,895,370 of record NC_081861.1, on the reverse strand, counting down.
CAGAGCCGTTCTGAAAAACAGTTCCTCAGTTTCTTATAAAACTAAAGTTGAAATTCCCATAGGACCCAGCAATTTTATTCCTGAGGATTTATCCCAGAGAAATGAAAACTTATATTCACACAAAAACCTGTATGTGATTATTCATAGCAACTTCATTTGTAATAGCCTCAAACTGGAAACAACTAAAATATCCTACAGTAAGTAGATGGTTAAATGAACATCCATACCATGGGATACTACTTACCAATAAAATGCAGCAAAACTATTGATATATACAGCACTCTGTATGGATCTCAAAGGCATTATGCTGAGTGAAAAAAAAATCAAATCACAAAAGGTCACATACTGTATGATATCATTTCTGTAGCATTCTAGAAATAACAAAATTATAGGGATGGAGAACAGATTAGTGGTTTCCAGGGATTAGGGATGTGGGAGTGAGAGGGGATGTGTGTGACTATGAAGGGAGAGTATGAGGGAGATTTTTCTGATGATACAACAGTTCTGTGTTTTGATGGCAGTGGTGCTTACATGAATCTACCCATGCAATAAAATGACTAGTTTAAGAGGCAAACATCATCTGTCCATAATATACACAGGCAGCACCCTCATTTGGTCACTGTGGTATGTCAAGTCTTTGAAGGCTTCTCTTCTGAGCAGTGGTTTAAGGACAGTAGGCATTCCTTGACACCTTCTTCTGCCTCAAAGACAGGCAAGCACTGGGGAAGACCAAAGCCAAGGCCTCAGATCCTCTGTCTGGAACACAGGCCAGAGGATGCCCGCAGCCTTTTGTGTGGCTATACTTCATGGTGGATTCTCGATCCAGGCTGAGTTCTTGTGTCTTGTCTGTCTCTGATGTTGCTCGGCTGTCATGCCTGGACTCTCCTGCCTCTTTAAATTTTAAGATAAAGTGTTCCTGGCCCCTGTTTAATTAGGGTGTTTGGAGGGATTTTGTTCATCTGTTTTTGTTAAGTAGTTCTGATTGTCCAATGAAAATAATTTATGCCTTGAAGAGTAAGAGCCATGGCTCAGGATCGCAAGAACATGGATTTTCCCCATCAAAATATTCCACAGGTTAATGAGAAGTACAGTGTGTGTGTGTGCGTGTGTGTGTGTGCGTGTGTACGCGCACATGTGCGCGTGTGTTTTAAGGAAGCCAATGAATGTACAGAGACATTAAGAGAATTACAGCTTTGCCGCCCCTTTCTGAGTAATTGCTATATCCTGTACCCATGTAAGTATATGAACATATCTATCAGCTTGCCCTTCCTTTTAAAAAAAATCCTCACCCAAGGATATTTTTTGAAGGGAGGGAGAGAGACAGAGAGAGAAACATTGATATGAGAGAGACACATCCATCGGTTCCTTCCTGCACATGCCCTGACCGGGGCCTGGGATGGAACCTGTAACTGAGGTACATGCTCTTGACCAAAATCGAGGTTGTGACCCTTCAGTCTGTGGGCTGACTCTCTAACCACTGAGAAAACTGGCTAGAGCAAAAACTTGCCCATCTTAACTTAGAATTAGTTGTTTCTCATTTCTTCACATCTATCTTTCCCAGGCTCTAAAGATTAATCCAGATGAACATCAGGAGACACCGCAGATGCCAGGAGCTGATACTTAGGACATTCTGTTTTCTGATACTGAATCAAGCAGAAAGCTCCTTAGGTGGCACTTTCATGCTTTATTAGTTCCAAACTTATATCTGTAATGATCTTCTAAGGTTCTGCCAGAACTGGAAGTGACTAACTGAATCACTAGAGTAAAATGGTTTGGGTTAAATTTATTAAAACAATTGGTCTGCTTATACACATGCACATGTGCGTGCACATGCGTGCGCACAGACACACTTAATGTAATTTAATATAACTAGTTGCAGTGGTTTTGTCTGAAATTTACTAAGACTTTGCTTGCTTGATCAGTGATTGGTAAGACAAAAGATATTTTAAAACCATGATGTTCAAGGGCAAATTCAGGAGTAATTTTCATTATGACTTGATATAACGGAAACAATAAGTAAAGTTTCAAAAAAAATAAAGTTTCACTTTTTAGAGCCTTTTAATGTATTTCTAATGCTTACTGTCAAAAATCACAATGTGATTCCTGCTTTTCTGTTTTATTCAGAGACACTTTTTCAGAAATCTTGGGTCTATTCTGGCCTATGCCTTTTTGGGGACTGCTGTTTCCTGCTTCATTATCGGGTAAGAGACCCTTTGCCATGTAACCTAATTAACACATTTTCCAAAGAGATGAGTTCTACGTGGGTCCACAGAGTCCAGTGTTTCCCCCCAGCTTAATTGAGATATAATGGACACATAACATTTCGTAAGTTTAAGATGTACAAGTTGTTGATTTTATATATTTATAAAGTGCAGAATGATTACCAGCAAAGCATTAGCTAACACCTCCATCCTGTCACAGTTACCTTTTTTTGTGGCGAGAACATTTGAGACCTACTCTCTTATCAACATTCAAGTATATGTTACGGCGTTATGATCTATAGTCACCATGCTGCACATTAGATCCCCAAACTTGTTCACCTTATTACTGGAAGTTTGTACCCTTGAGCAACATCTCCCCATTTCCCCACCACCCAGCTGCTGGCAAACACCAGAGTCCAGTATTTTGACATTTATGATGATGGTATATAAGGTCTAAAGCCACATTTCCAGTGTGGTGGCTATTAGCCAAACGTGGCTATTAAAATTAAGATTCATTAAAATGAAGTAAAATTATACCTAGTCTCCAGATCTTGGTTTCTAATATCATTCTTCAATAAAAAGAATCAGGGGGCCCTTTGCAGAAATGGCTGATTCTAGGGCTGAGGCAGCAAATATACAAGAGAAGGATGGAGGATCTTATAATGCCACAAAATAAGGAAGTGCTCAGAAAACAAACATTGGTGATGATGGGAGGCAAGAGGGAGGAAAAGCTGCAGAGAAGTCTAGTAACCATGTATAAGCTTGTGGTAGAAGGAAATAAAGAGAAAGGTGTGGTTTCAGGAAATATTGAAAGGGTTGATGAAAGAAGCCTTTGGTAAGCAACAAAGGGCAAATCCAGTCTGTATCAGAGTTACTATAAGTTGAAATAGAACTGTTCAAGTTTCTGGAACAGTCCTGGCACACAGTAAGCAAACATTAAGTTATACTTACTTATTCTCGAAAGGATTAAATTCTGCAAATAGTTCTTGAGCTCCTAGCTTAGTCAGTCTACTTGTTCTAGGCACCCAGGATACAAAGACAAGCAAGGGCATGGTTCCGACTATCAAGAATTTTATTATCAGAGGATTGGCTTTATGGTACAATGAGCCTATTCTGTGGTTATTTTTATTCCTGTAACTCCTGCAGCTGCTGCCATTACACACACACACACACACACACACACATACAGAGAGAGAGAGAGAGAGAGAGAGAGAGAGAGGGAAAACTAGGACTTTTAACACTCCTCACTCATCCTAATTTGTAAGCTGTCCTGTAGGAAATGTAATACTGAACTTGGTGGTCCCTTTTGGGTCGCACATTCCGTAGCATAAGGAGGGCTCCTGCTGGCCTGCCAAACCCATGCAACGAATGGAATGCCAGATATGCCAATGTGTACACTGATATTTTAATTAGATATTTAGAGAGTTGTGCCTCTTTTCCCTTCTTTGAAATAATTCTTGGCGGAAAAGATTGATCACTTGAATCTTTGTAGCTAACCCATTTTTTTCCTCTCCAGCTTCATCCAGTCCACTCATTTCCATGACTTTAAATATACTATCTTAGAATCCTGTGAGTTTTATGGCAATTTATTACATATTATGCAGGGTTCTTTCTCTTTCTTTCTTCTCTGTTACTCAATTGCTTAAGATGCCTTTGTTGCTAATTGAGGAGTATACTTTATAGTTGTAAATAAGCACAACTTTAACAAATGGGATGTTCAAATGTTTCAGCAAGATGACATTAACTGTAAATAATTACTTGGTGCCAAAGTCGTATTGCACATGTTCCTGGTAAGTGTCCAACCACAGCAGCTGCCTGATGTTTTCATGGCTCTTGAAGTACAATATTCTAGTACTACTCTGCTTGCATATTTGCTCGGTTACTCATTTAGGAGAGTTCTCTTTAATTTTCTCTCTGACATAGTTTGTCTTCCCTCCGTACAGAAATCTCATGTATGGTGTGGTGAAGCTCATGAAGATGGTGGGACAGCTTTCGGATAAATTTTACTACACAGATTGTCTCTTTTTTGGAGCAATTATCTCTGCCACTGACCCAGGTATTTGCATATTTGGCATTTTCATTATGACATTTCGTTAATTAAATCTTAAAAAGTTCAGAGTAATCATGAACTTTTGTTGCAGTAGGGAGACTGTAGTATTAATGTGGAATGGTGGAGGAAGAGACCACTAAGTGGTCTAACAGAGATGACTTTTCCTTATTGTTATTATTACAATTAATTATGATAAAACACAGAACAAAATATACCATTTTAACTATTTTTAAGTGTACAATTCAGTAGTGTTAAGTGTATTCACATTGTTGTCTAACCAACCTCCAGAACTTTCTCATCTTGTAAAACTGAAACTCAAAACTTCCCATTAAACAACTTCCCATTTCCTCCTCCCCCAGTCCCTGGCAAACCACCATTCTACTTTCTGTTTCTGTGAGTTTGACTACTCTAAGAACCTCATATACGTGGAATCATACAGTATTTGTCTTTTTGTGACTGGCTTATTTCACCTCGCATAACATCTTCAAGGTTCATCCATGTTATAGCATGTACCAGAATTTCTTTCCTTTTAAAGCCCAAATAATATTCCATTATATGGATTTTGTTTAGCCGTCCATCTGCCAATGGACACTTGGGTTGCTTTCACCTGTATTACCTTTTTGTCTTTCATTTGAGAATGTCCAATTTGTTCATAATTTTTATGCATAGACTACCTTCTTTTTCAGTGCCGTGCTTTTGCCTTTCAGGAAACATATCATTTGGTTTAAATAAACGTATCATTTCACGAAAAAAGTTATTCTTCGTGAAATGTACACGATACCTGTAGTGAATGTAATTTAATTTGTAAACTCCTTTCGTGCAATGTTCCTGCATGATTTCACATTGTGATGTAGTTCTTATACATAAATTTCTTACCTTGTATTTTTCAAGTCTAGAATTAGTTAAACCAATTCTGAAGAGTTATACCAGTTCTTATTATATGTCTTTCCTCCCCTGCAGCTCAAAAACAAACAAGCAAGATAAAACAAGACAACCTCTCTTCTCCAAGTCAGAACACATAATTAAATCAGTTTGCATAAAATAGTTACAGCTATTCCTTCCTTTAATGTCAACTGTTGAGGATACACTTTAGGGAAAGAATTTACGGAGAAAAAGCTGATCCTGTCCTAATAGTGGGGATGGAAAGGTCTACGATGTCCTCTAACATTCTGGTCAGAAAAGATCTTAAAGATACTAAATTCCCCTCCTACTTCACCGTGCCTCTTGGGGGTTCTCTAGATCAGTGCTATCCATGGACCTTTGTGTGACGGTAGAAATGTTCTGTAACCTTCCCAGTCCATTGTGGTAGCCAGTAGTCATATGTGGCTTTTTTGAAATGTGATAGTGCAACTGAAGAACTGAATTTTAAATTTTATTTTGTAATTTAAATTTAAGTAGCCACACGTGGATAGCACAGCTCTAGATAGTTATGTGGTTCTGAAAAATCTCAATGTTCCCCAAACCACTGACCCTCTTATCACCATATTTTATTCCCAACAGTCTACCAGTAAGTATCTATATTGAAGAGTTGGTTGGTTGAAGCACCCTTGTTTGTGTAAAGAATGTGGGATGTGGAGTTGTAGGCAGAGGTTTTCAATGAAGCCCTGCCAGTCACTGAGCTGGTGACCTCTCAGTGTCATGTTTCCTCATTTATGAAGTAGGAATAATGGTACCTGTTTTCTAGTGCTATTGTGAAAATTAAATGACATAACACATGTAAAACATTGAGCATAGCACTTGCTAATTATATTGGTCTCTAGCCACATCTGAATCAGGCACAGATTTCTCTGTTTTCCTCGTATGCTTTTAAAAAAATAAATAACAGGTCATCTCTTAACCCCAGCACGTTTCTAAAGAGCATTCTGAAAGTGGCTTTATTATTTTAATACTGTAATGTCTGTGACTATCTCCAAATGTGTCTATTAAGAAATAGATTCTTGCCTAGCTGATATGGCTCAGTGGTTGAGTGTCGACTTATAAACCAGGAGGTCACAGTTTGACTCTCAGTCAGGGAACATGCCCAGGTTGTAGGCTTGATCCCCATTGTGGGGCGTGCAGGAGGCAGCTGATCTATGATATTCTCTCATCATTGATATTTTCTGTCTCTCTCTCCCTCTCCCTTCCTCTCTGAAATCAATAAAAATATTTTTAAAAATGAAATAGGTTCGTCATAAGTCTAGGAAAGGTCTTTGTTTCTCTGAAAATATATTAGTATCACCAACAAGCAAAGGGAGGTTAGTGTAACATAAAGATTACTGAAATTATGTTTTCTGAGCTATTAGTGTTGCTTCATTTAATTGGTTAAAAGGCTTATTTTTCCAGATTATCTTTGTAATTGTTTGTGCCACTTTACTGTGTCCATCCTGTGGTAGAAAATAATAGCAGACATTTCCATGGTACACCTTGTTTTTTGTTTGTTTGTTTGTTTGTTTGTTTGTTTTTGCCTGTGAAGATTGGCACAGTAAGGGTTTGATATAAATTGAAAGTTCTAGGAAATGGAAAGTTAAATCTTAATAAACATGAGGACATTAACTTTAACTGCTTTTTAATGGAAATATTTCTGAAATGTAGATTTTTTTTAAAAAAATTAAAGGTGTTTTACCAGCTTCCCAAAAATCGGTTTGAAAACTTGGACCATCCAATAAAAACTAAAGTATAGAGTTAGAGGGGACTATAAGACCAAATTGACTTCGTGTGTCTGGTACATCAAACAAAACTTCTGGCATTGGGATATGTAGTGGTATTGACTGATACGAAAGAACAAAAATCTTTGTCTCTGATTACTCTGTACTTGGCTTGAGACACCAGTCTTTGGTCTTCCTATTGAAGAAGATACCACATGTGTGGAATGGTGGAAGCTGCTCTGTGACTAGGAGCCCTCTCCATTCTATGGTTACGTGTCATGGGTGCTATGTGCCATCTTTGTGGACTGTTCCTTTAGATGGATCCACAGTTCAGGAAAGAAAATGAAATTTCCAATCCATAGTGTATTCTTAGGCAGCTACCAAAGAAAATGAATGCTATTCCTTCTTATGAATCATTATGAAGTGACTCCTCTCATTTTAATTTTGTCACTTTTATACCCCTCGAGTCAATCAAGCCTACTCACAGGTTTCAAAATCTATGATTGGTGTCAAAGTGTAATTCTCTAGTGGCATCCCTCAGGCTGGTCAGTATTTCTTTTTGAAAAATCAGACAGAGGCCAAAACCAGGACTACAGGCTTTATTAGAGGAAAAGCACCTGCCGGGCTGCCTCACAAGGGGAGGACAGCAGCACGTGCAGGGGTGGGCACGCCTTTTGAGGGGCGGAATGGGAAGGGGTGGGGGCTTAGTGTACTCAGCGCCCACTGATTGGTGGCTTACTGCATTGTCCATATAGGACAAGGGCTTAGGGTATTTGGCAGGCGTGGATTGGTGGTCCAATGTATAGTCCATATAAGGTACCTGGTTAGTCACTCAGGTATTTCTGGGCTGCAGGTCACATCATACTCTGCCCACCAGTTGGGGGAAGGGAGGAACTATCACTTTTTAAAAATATATATATTTTATTGATTTCAGAGAGGAAGGAAGAGGGAGAGAGAGATAGAAACATCAATGATGAGAGAAAGTCATTGATTGGCTGCCTCCTGCATGCCCCCAACTGGGTATCGAGCCCGCAACCTGGGCATGTGCCCTTGACCAGAATTGAACCTGGGACCCTTCAATCCACAGGCTGACACTCTATCTGCTGAGCCAAACCAGCCAGGGCTGGTCAGTATTTCTTTTATCCTTTTTGACTCAGTTCATATCTGCCACCTGCCTAGTTCTTCTCTCATTCTTTCAGTTACTTGCTCCCACAGCTCTTAAGTCATCTACTTTGTACACAATTCTTACCTCTTTGTACTGAATGTTCGCAAGTGCTAAGTGCTCTTTAGTACACAGATGAAGTGTTCAGGGAAAGTTAGTTGAATGAACAAATTAAGGCTCTTGATACTTCCTTCTTCCCCTATCTGCTATTTTATCATTTCCCCCCCGTGCTTTTTAGATAGCTGTACCCGCAGTCATCAGTCCATTTTAATTTCTCTGTTCTTATCCAGTTGGAAACAGCTGATGTGACCCTGTTCTCTGATTCCAAAGGTCCTGCTGGGGGGTGGAAGAGTCGGTTTACTCCCCATTTTAGAAGTCACTTACCCAGTCTTCCATCCTACCCCCCCTCCACCCCTCCAGTCATCTTCCTGGTGTTAGCACTCATATTCCTAATCTTGGTTGGGCTCAGCCTTGCCCAGGGGTGGGGGGAATGGGCAGAGTTCCTGTCCTGTTTTTTTTTCTTTAAAAAATATGTTTTTCTTGATTTTAGAGAGAGAGGAAGGGAGAGGGATAGAGAGAGAGAAACATCCATGATGAGAGAGAATCATTGATCGGTTGCCTCCTGCATGCTACCTACTGGGGATCGAGCCCGCAACCCAGTCATGTGTCCTAACAGAGAATGGATCCTGTGACCTCTTGGTTCATGTGTCTACACACAACCACTGACCCACACCGGCCAGGCTCTGTCCTGTTTTATAAGGTGATTGGCGGAAGCAATGAGAAATAAAATTCAGAGCAGTCAGGTTCAGATCAGTGCTATATAAATGTTAATTGTTTTAATTATGCAAGCTAGCCCTCATTGTCATGGATATAGGAGTTAACTATACTTTTTTAACTACTGATAATTGTAGTATTTCAGGAAAAATAGTAAAGTCAGAAGAGCTTTTGAAAATCATATAGCTCAAACCCTCACTTGGCTAAAATCTATAGACTTTGCTTTGTGGTGAGTTCTCATAGCTAGTGGGTGGCTGTGTTGGATGCCTCCGTGTGCCCCTCTAGAGTTACTCGCCACCCTTCTCCACTTTCTTCTCCATGCCAAGCGGCTGACTTGTATGGAAGAGTTCAGAGGTTTCCCATTGGATTCATCCACAGGGGAGCACTAGTGTGAGGATGGAAGGAAGGTGGAAATGCAGGGTCCCTGATGCCTGGCTGCATCCCTTGATCAAAGGTCATAGCTCCTGTCAGGTGACCATCTCTGTAGAGTTCCTGGTTCTGACAATCACTCCTTCTCTGGCCCCTTCCGGCCTAGGGATGGTATAAAGCTCCCTGTTTTAGCCTCAAGTACTGCCCTCTCCCTTGTGGTTTTCCTGTACTTTCCCCACACTTCTATAAATAATCCCTTATTAAACACTCCTCAAATTGCTCAATTTGAGGGTGTGCCATCTGTTTCCTGCCAGGACCCTGACTCATAAAGTCCTGGGTCCCAGATCTCCTGGGCTGTCAGCCCTGTGTTCTGTTTGTGGAGATTAGCCTCCATCAGTCTTGAGTCCCTGAATACTGATGTGAACAGAGGCCTCTGGTGCCAGCACTCAGTGGACATGTTGTATGAGTAATGGATAAAACTATTCTTGGGTTCAACTGCTGAAGTTTTAGGAAATTTTAAAAAATATGTGTTTTTAATTGATTGCGGAGAGGAAGGGAGAGAGAGAAACATCCATGATGAGAGAGAATCATTGATTGGCTGCCTCCTGCATGATCCTTACTGGGGATTGAGCCCACAACCCAGGCATGTGTCCTGACCAGGAATTGAACCATGACCTTCCTGGTTCATGGGTCAATGCTCAACCACTGAGCCACACTGGCCAAGCTTAGGAATTTTGATATTGCAGTAGAAGGTGGCCCATTATACAAGGCCTGATTTATTTTCTCTAAGTTGGGAGAAACGATAGTGCTACCCACAGGCTTTTATGAGGACTAAGTGAGATTGTAAAATGTTTAGCATAGTGCCTGCTTCATGGTAAATCCTTAATAATTGTTATTATCGTTGTTAACTTTTCTTTGACATTGGGTTAAAAACAAGACAATTCTTTTGTCATATACAGTTGGCCCTTGAACAACACAGGTTTGAACTGCATGGGTCCACTTACATGCATGTTTTTTTTTTCAATAAATACTTGTACTATTTTCAATCCACAGTTGCGAGTCTGCAGATGTGGAAGGCACTGATCTACTCCATCTTATATAGAGGATTTGAGCATATTTGGATTTGGATATCCACAGGGGATCTTGGAACCAATTCCCCGTGGATACTGAGGGACAACTAAGTTTTGAGGGAGACAAAAATTATATGGATTTTCGACTGTGCAAGGGGGTCAGCACCCCAACCCCCACATTGTTTAAGGGTCAACGGTAATGATAAGCTAGTAGAGTTTTGTATTAGTTGGGGTTCTTCAGGCAAACAGAGCAAATAGGAGATGTGTGTGTGTGTGTGTGTGTGTGTGTGTGTTTAAGAGAGAGAGAGCAAGAAAGAGATTGAAATTGAGAAATTATAAGGAATTGGCTGATGCAATTATGGAGGCTGAGAAGTCCCAGGATCAGCAGTCCTAAATCCTAAGAACCAGGAAAGCCAATGCTATAGTTCCAGTCCAAGTCCAAAGGTAGGAGGAGACTGACATCCCAGCTGAAAGACAGCCAGGCAGAGAGATGATTGAGTTCTCCATTACTGTCTTTTTGTTCTAGTCAAGCCTTTAACAGACTGGATGTGTCTCACCCACATTACACAACTACCTGATAGAGTAGCCTCATGAATTCACAACTACCCATTGGTGGGGTAAAACCAGCAGCAGCAGTGAGACTTAGAGCTAGAAGCAGCAGATGTGTTGAGGAAGCAGAGAGGAGAGGAGGGGGCTGTTGGTCATTTTAACTGTCAGGGAACCCAGAAATTTCCCATAAGTATTCACATTCAAAATGAGAGGTCCCCACTGGGAGTAAACAACTTCATAGGCATGTTAGATAACAACAGTAAAACTGGGAGGGACTTTATGGGCTTCAGTTGGTGGGTGTGGGCAAGGAGACTAGAGGAGGTGTGAGACTTCTGGAGAGACCTGAGCCCCCAGGGCTCTCAGAAAATACCCAGGGAAGATCTATCTGGAAGCTACTCCCTATACATGAACTGCTAGGACCATGGGCCTCGATTGATGGGGCTTTGAAGGAGAAAGAAAGCTAAGAAAGTGGAGGAGAGCAGATTAAGTAGATCTGAGTGCTGGGGATGTGGCTACACCCAAAGGCCATGTTTTTAATACTTCAATGTAAAACCAGAAGAGGGAGCCCTAGAGCCATGAAACAAGGAAATCTACGCTGGTCCTCCTACCTCTGACTTAATATGAGGAGCAGAAATGGATTGAGGTTGAACTTCTTGCAAACATATTATAATCAGAAAAATGAAGGTAATCATTCTGAATAATCAAGTTACAGAAAGTGGAGTCATACCAGAAAAATAGGGTCCCAAGGCAGACAAAACGTTATTAATATTTCAACAGAACCTAAGGGAAATTTTAAATGATAGAAGTTATGAAAGAACTGTGGATATCATTATTAGAAAATTTAAAAGTGAGAGGACTAAACAATAGGACATCATGAAAAGAGAGTCAGCCAAAAGGAATGGAGGGGGGGCCTGTGAAGTGAAAGAGATGTTAAAAAGTACATATTTTAAAAAATAAATTTTAAAGTGGGCAAAACCAAACGATAGTGTCAGGGAATATACATTGGGTGGCCAAACTATAAGGAAATGAAAGGAAGCAATTACTATAAAATCAGGTTAATGGTTATTACTTTTGAGTGAAGGAAGAGCTTGAGATTGGGATGGAGCATATGGGGGAGTTCTGTGGAGCTGGCTAAGTTCCATTTCTTGAACTGGATGATGGTTACATGAATGGTTTGGCTTATAATTCACTAAGCTAAGCATTTGTTTGGTTTCTTTTTCTAATTATATCAGTTTGTGATGCTTTTGGCTGCAAATAACAGAAAAAGCTGGCAATACCAGCTTAAACAAATAGCTGTTTATCTTGGCTAACAGTCCTGAGCTGGTGCCCAGGCTCCTACTACAATCAGGCATCCAGATGCCCAGTGCACAGTGCTGCTCTGTCTTGCGGGTAGAGACCAGGGATGCTGCTAACTGTCCTACAATGCACAAGGCAGCCCCCCACAACAAAGAATTTTCTAGTCCCAAATGTCAACGGAACCAAAGTTGAGAAAGTCCAAACCCCTTTCAGGGGGTCCATAAGGTCAACACTGATGTAAAAATAATAGTAATATGTTGTAGTCATTTTAACTTTCATTCTTTAACAAGTATACAGTGAATTGGGTTTTCCTGAGGCTGTATTAACGTGTGATATTGACTATCTTTTGATCAAATGCAGAAACAGATAAGAACCATCTGTCTTACATTAATCAAGATTTTAAAAGGTGTGAAAAAATATGAAACAATGTCTCTCTTCTCACTATTTTTTTTTTTTGCTTTGGAAAATATAATTGCTTTCTCTTAAAATATATAATCACATAATAGGTTTATTAGTAGTTTTAAATGAATACATATTTTTTCTGCTTTACTCAATGCAGTATATATTGGTAGCTTATAAAACTAAAGCTATTTTGGGGCCTCAGTGATTTTTTAGAGTGTAAAGGTGTCCCGAAGCCAAAAGTTTGAGAACTGCTGGTCTGGAGACTAGCTGATTTTTAAACACTTAAGAAATATGGAGACTATGAGAAGTGTAATTACGTATAGTCTGTCCTAAACAAAGACTTATTTTAAAAACCATCATTAAAGCCTTCTCTTGCTCCCTAACCCTCTGCTGGGCTCTGGGAGCACAGTGGTCAATAAAATAAGGTTTCTGCCCAATGGTAGAGCCAAATCGTATTCATTGTGATTATGCACTTTTTAAAAATATATTTTTATTGATTTCAGAGAGGAAGGGAGAGGGAGAGAGAGAAACATCAATGATGAGAGAGAATCATAGATCTTCTGCCTCCTGCATGACCCCTACTGGGGATCGAGCCTGTAACCCAGGCATGTGTCCTGACTGGGAATTGAACCCTGACCTCCTGGTTCATAGATCAACGCTCAACCACTGAGCCATGCTGGCCGGGCAATTGTGATTATGTATTTTAAAGTTCTGTAGTAGAGGTTGTTTCAAAGTGTGACGGGCTTCCAGTGGAAAGGGCAGTGTTTCAGTGGAGTGTTATTATAACCCAGCATCATCTCACCACTCATCCTGATTAGGAAGATTGCCATCCTCACTTCTGCCATAGACAGACAACGCGCCGTTGACTCCAAACTGCCCTGTCCCATTGAACATAAGAATTGCTTCTATAAATTTGTCATCGAGGGCTTAAGGTTAGAAACAGAAACTAACCGATGTGCTTTTGCTCACTTTTTAGTCACTGTCCTGGCGATATTTAACGAGTTACATGCAGACGTGGACCTCTATGCACTTCTGTTTGGAGAAAGCGTCCTAAATGATGCTGTTGCCATTGTGCTGTCCTCGTAAGTAACACTGTGCCTGCCCGGGAAGAGAGACTGGCTTCCTGAATGCTCAGAGGCCCGTCTGAAAAGTGTTAAATTATTGAATTGGGTGTTTTTCTAAATGAGGTTTCTCAGCTTGATGGATAACGTTACATTGCTTTGTCCAGTTGTCAGCAATCAGAATGTTGTACCAGCGTAGCATGGTGACTGCAGATTAAGTTCAATGAAGACACCATAGGGCAGCGGTTCTCAACCTGTGGGTCGCGACCCCTTTGGCGGCCGAATGACCCTTTCACAGGGGTCGCCTAAGACCATCCTGCATATCGGATATTTCCATGACGATTCATCACAGTAGCAACATGACAGTGATGAAGTAGCAACGAAAATAGTTTTATGGTTGGGTCACAACATGAGGAACTGTATTTAAAGGGCCAGAAGGTTGAGAACCACTGCCATAGGGAGTGCCTGGCGGACTGTACATATCTGTGTTTGTTGATAGTTTTTGGTACCATGGTGTAAAGCCAGCGCAGTCTTTTAACACTTTTTTTTTCTTTTTAAACTCCAGGTCTATTGTTGCCTACCAGCCAGCAGGGCTGAATACTCACGCCTTTGATGCTGCTGCCTTTTTTAAGTCAGTTGGCATTTTTCTAGGTATATTTAGTGGCTCTTTTACCATGGGAGCTGTGACTGGTGTTGTGACCGCTCTAATATCCTTTTTGTACTTTCTGCCCCTGCCTGGGTATGATTGTGTGATGTTCCACTTGCAAAAAGAAAGTTGTCAGTTCCTCCTTTCAGAAATGAGTCTTACATCTATTGTTCCAACGGGGTTTGGGGGCTCCTGAAATGTCACTTTGGTAAAACATGACAGTTGAGCCCAGCTGGCATGGCTCAGTGGTTGAGCATTGACTCATGAACTAGGACAGTGATGGCGAACCTATGACACGTGTGTCAGAGGTGACACACGAACTCATTTTTTTGGTTGATTTTTCTTTGTTAAATGGCATTTAAATATATAAAATAAATATCAAAAATATTAGTCTTTGTTTTACTATGGTTGCAAACATCAAAAAATTTCTATATGTGACACAGCACCAGAGTTAAGTTAGGGTTTTCAAAATGCTGACATGCCGAGCACAAAAGGTCCGCCATCACTGAACTAGGAAGTCATGGTTCAATTCCCAGTCAGGGCACATGCCTGGGTTGTGGGCTCCATCCCCAGTAGGGGGCGTGCAGGAGGCAGCTGATCAATGATTCTCTCTCATCATTGATGTTTCTAATACTCTTCTCCCTCTCCCTTCCTCTCTCTGAAATCAATAAAAACATTACAAAAACACATGACAGTTGAGGGCCTAGCTAAGGGGATGCGGAAATGTTTGCGGTGTAACTCTAGGCTTAGCTCTGCCCTGCAGAAATCAAGGTCTCACAGCCTCATCTTCCCAAGCCATCCCTGGGCACTCCCCCCACTGTCAGATATAACCCCAGGCCATGACTGTGCCTTTCAGAGCCATGGGCATTGCGAGGGGCACAGAAAACACATTTGCAGTTTCTTTAGAAAGCTTAATTTCAAAACAAAAAACAGCTTTATTGAGATCAAATTCACACTGTGCAATTCCCCCTTTTCTGTTAATTTTTTTTATTGGCTGGCCCATGTGACTTATGAATGTTTTTTTTATTGATTAAGTTATTACATATGTGTCCTTATCCCCCCCCACACATTATCCTCCATCCCCCCCCACTCATGCCCTCACCCCCCTGGTGTCCATGTCCATTGGTTAGGCCTATATGCTTGCATATAAGTCCTTTGGTTGATCTCTCCCCCTTACACCCACCCTCCCCTGCCTCGATGGTGTTTGGGATTTGACATTACTCATTTTTTTAGATTTTTTTTTATTGATTAAGTTATTGCATATGTGTCCTTATCCCCACATCCCCCCCCCATTCCCCCAGACATTACTCTTTTTAAAAAAATTTGTGGTAAAATGTATATAACATAAAATTGGTCCTTATAGCTATTTTAAGTATACATTTCGGTGACATTAAGTACAACCGCAATGTTGTGTAACTAGCCCCACTATCTCCTTCCAGAACTTTTTCATCATTCCAAACAGAACCTGGGTACTCATTAAACAGGATCCTCCCCCTTTCCCAGCCCTTCGTAACCTCTATTCTCCTGGGAAGCTTGATTTTTCTTCCTTTAAAAAGCAAGCAGCACCTTTGGGGCCCCCAAAAGAAGAGCTGAGGGGAAAGGAAGGCCCCTAGAAAGAGGATCCTGGGCTAATAGAATGCGATTCTTGGTGACTTCTGGTATGTGTTCCTGGAGATGAGTTCCTTGACAGGGGCCGACGTGACCAAGTTTACCAAGCTGCACTGCTTCCCCCTGCTGGAGACCGCGCTGTTCTTCCTCATGTCCTGGAGCACCTTCCTCCTGGCAGAAGCCTGCGGGTTTACAGGTGGGTTTTCTCTGCCCTGGGGCCACCATTTCCCTCACTGTATCTGGGAGCTTGGCGGGAGGGAAGAATTCTTCAAGAGCAGAGGCTTGGGGCTGCTGGGCTTGCCTATCCTCACTTTGGGTTTCACCAGGGATTTTTCCTGCTGCCTTTTATTCCTTTGCTTTAAAAAAAAACAAACCCACACTCTCCTGCTAGGTGTTGTAGCTGTCCTTTTCTGTGGAATCACACAAGCCCATTACACCTATAACAACCTGTCGGTGGAATCAAGAAGTCGAACGAAGCAGGTGAGCCCGAGCCCTGGGTCCTCACAAGTTCCCTGTGACGACAAGGGGAGGGGACCCGCAGGTCTAATGCTTCCTTTTCCCTCTCCCTGCAGCTCTTTGAGGTGTTACACTTCTTGGCAGAGAATTTCATCTTCTCCTACATGGGCCTGGCACTGTTTACCTTCCAGAAGCACGTTTTCAGCCCCATTTTCATCATTGGAGCTTTTGTATCCTTTTTTTTTTCGGTTCCACAATTTTCTAGACAGAAACGCCACCATTGCAGAGGAAGCTATAGTAATAATGTCTGTTTGCGGTGGGTGGCTGAGCCAGTGTGAGTTCAGGTATTTTTATGATGAGAAAAAAGAAGGCTTACAAGGTTCATAGAGCTGAATGTGTTTGATTTAAAGGACTGGCGTGGATTTCTGCATTTTCTGTGTAAGATGGCCTTTCTATTACACTTGTGCTTGGCAGGCAGCAGTTTGTTTTGTAAAGAGCCCTACTTAGCAGATCTAACAGTAGGCAACCATGTCTGTCCCCAGAACTATTTTTATTTCTTTGCCAAGTGAATTCCAATCCGGGAGGTTCCCCATCTGGAAAACCCGAAGGTTGTTACTCTTGCTCTTGACTGCACACCGGTATGGCAGCCCTTCCTGGCAGCTCAGGGGAGCTCGTAGGCAATAAGCACGCTTTTACCCAAGCTTTAACATATCATCGTGGAAAAGACTTTTTTTCTCCCCAGAAAGAGAAAAGGGAGAGGAAGGAAAGATCAAATGGAAAAACACTGGGGTCCTTCATTTAGTCCTACTGGGAGCGCAGTTTTCTGGAAGAGAGACACAGTTTTGAGAGTTAGCTTCTCTCAAGTGAGGAGGATGTGAATACCTAGCAGTAGATCAACAGCTGAGGGCTTTGGCCTCAGACCCTGTTGTTTTTATTCAGGTGAACTTTTCTGAGGCTTGGAACTGTAGCAATCCAGCTCAGCCTGGACTGCCAGATCCTGAGCAGGAGTTCTCTATTGCTGGGCATTCACATTTGCTTTTTTCAAGGCCTCATGGATATCCTTAGGTCTTGGGATGCTGGCAAAAAAGAAGCCTTTTTTTTTTCTTATCAGTTTTTATTTCTTGTGCAAGAATAAGTGATACTCAGCAAGCAGCTAGATGGTGGTGATGGTCTAATGCTACATCAGAATCCTTGCACTTAGAGAGTTATCTGCTTCCATTGGGGTTCATTTCTTGGATTGACTGTCAAAAAAACTAACAGCAAGCCCAGCCTGTGTAGCTCAGTGGTTGAGCATCAACCCATGAATCCGGAGGACCTGGTTTGATCCCCCATCAGGGCGTATGCCCAGGTTGTGGGCTCGATCCCCAATAGGGGGCGTGCAGGAGCACATGATCATTGATTCTCTCTCATCATTGATATTTCTATCTCTCTCTCCCTCTCCTTGCCTCTCTGAAATCAATAACAATATATTTTAAGAATCCAACAGGTAAAAGTCTGAGGGATCAGTGTTGTTTTTCTTGATGAGGAAAGACCTTGCATGCCATTTTGATTTGTATTCCTAGCACGGCATCCTGTGAGAGATAGTGCGAGCCCAGCCCTTGTTTACAGATGAGGACCCTGGAGGAGGGCCAGCCAGGTCCTCTGTGAATCCTGAAGGCTGCTTACCAGGGAGGACTTCTGCATGGCTTCTGGAGTAGAGTGGGCTTTATAAGCACTACCTGTTTCCTTTTGTTCAAAACAAAACACAAAAGAAGAAAATTTTAGTCAGTGCTTTAACCCGGAGAAGGCAGAAGATAGTTCTGCCCGTGCTTGTGTCTGAAACAGCTGCAGCTGTGGCAGCTGGTGCTTTGCCGAAACGGAAGCTTCCTGTTCCTCTGGCTCCCACGGTGCTTTCCTTCTGTGATGGGGGCTGTGTGCACTCTCTGTTGAGCTCTCTGTTGGGCTCTGTTCTAAATTCAGCAAGTGACGAATGACTGGTTTCCCTGAATTCTTTGGTTTCCACAGTACAGTTCCTCAGCCACCAAAGTGGAAGTCTTCCCAGGTTGATTCTTGTGAGGCACATGAATGTGTCTTAGTATTATGTGGGGTTTTCTGTTGTTCTTTTGTGAATCCTCACCTGAGGATATTTTTTCCATTGAGTTTTAGAGAGTAGAAGGGAGGGAGAGGGAGAGAGAGAAGCATTGATATGAGAGAGACACATCGATTGGTTGCCTCCTGCACGTGTCCCTACCCCAACCAGGGCCAGGGATCGAGCACGGCAACCGAGGTACATGCCCTTGACTGGAATCAAACCTGAGACCTTTCAGTCTGACACTCTAACCACTGAGCAACCGGCTTGGGCTGTCTTAGGATTATGAATGCTTCAAGTTTCCCCACCTCTTGTCAGTAGATCTTCCTGGTCATTCAGGGCCCTGGTGTTCACTTCCAACCACAGCTTATGAGCTTACCCAGCAAACTTTGTCTTCATAGTTTGACTCAGAGGTCAGTAATTCTTTCTTCTTGTGGTTTTTCTTCCAAAAGACCCCAACACACTGTTTGCTTCTCTCAGCTCCCCATCCCTTCCATGGGACCTTCGCTTATTTCTGGACTCATTTTAAGATAGACTGTATTGATCATAGCAGCATAATGAAATCAGGCATTTACAACAGTGCATTTAATGTGCTACGAATGGGCCAGGAGGTTGGGAAAGTTGGTCAATTGAATACCACTTGTTTTGGAGACTCGTTTGAGGGAAACTAGACAGCCTGGCTTCTTTGTGCAATTCTCCTGATCACAATGAGATGTCACGGCATTCCTGACATTCTCTGTTCACCCAGAGGTTGTGATGGTGGCATTCTGGAAACCTGTTGGACCCTTAACCTCCACCTGGTGCTCAGGTTGCCATCTTTCTGGGCAGAGCTGCACATATCTACCCACTCTCCTTCTTTCTCAACTTGGGCAGAAGACATAAGATTGGCTGGAATTTTCAACACATGATGATGTTTTCAGGTAAGACAGTATAAATGTCAAGAAAATGGGTGTTACGAAGCAGGCAGCATTAAAGTATTGACAAGGTTCATAAAAAGAGAAAGATGAAAGTTTCTGGGTCTTCTGTATCCCCTATGGTGCTGAGTAGACAGATGTACATGGTAAACTGATTTAATATTGACTTTGCAAACTACTATCAAATGTGAACATTATCCCCTAAAATATTTGCATATTTATTTCATCTCTATCACCCAAAGGGCCTGGAGGTATGTATTGAAAGTGCTTAATTGTTCTCTAGTAGATTGTTCATAACCCTTAATTTTCAAGAAGGGCTCCAGATCTAAAATTATAAGTAAAATAGGTGTTTAATGAGAAAGAATATGGGCCATGTCATGCAACATCTCCACCCCAGTTGCAGTATCCTCTCTTGTAAAATAATGAAATTGAACTGAAGTTCCTCCTAACTCTGACTTTCTATGGAGCAAAAGAAATAAAATACACTCATAAGAAAGATGAACCCCAGCTCATTCACACTGTCTCCCAGATGCCTCCCCCCTTCACTATAAAGCTAGGAAGTATGGAGAAGCCACTGAGAAGGTAAAGGACAATAAGGAACTAACTATGTGGAGATAATGGAAGGAGAGAACAGTTGGCATGGGTAGATGGTGGTAAGGGTCAGAGTTGACAAATGAGACCCAAGTTAGAGCATTTCTGTAGAGCACAGGAAGGAAATGGTAGCGCAAAAGGCTACTGTGACCCTTAGGGTTACTTCTGTCCTGTGGCGGGGGCGTTGGGAGAGGCTGTACAAGAGGCAAAGTGAGTAGCTGCCCTTTAACGCCATGCAGTAGTTCTTGGGGGCCTCAGAGTCATACTGAAACCATACCAACTAGCACTGTTCAGCAAAGCAGTCACTGTCTAGGACTCATTTGCATCTGCCCTTAAATGTACAGCCTGCGATAATGATTTCCTTTCACTCTGAGCGTTCTCTTTTTATAAGCCGCAGTTTTCGGTTGTGGAGGATACAGAAACCAGTCTCCTGCAAGGAGCTCACAGTCTACTGGGGTGTGGGGGCACGTGTACAACGTGTTTTCTCTGAAGAGAAGGGGGTGAATTGAACAAAAGAGGTATGAAATAAATGAGGAGAGGAGGGACCAGGGCCATCTTCACAAAGGGGTAACCGTGAACTGAACTTGGAAGAAATGGATTTCAGGAGGCAGCAGGTTGGAAAGGCAAGAACTGTAAGACACATGGGGTAATGCAGAAAGGAGGTGAGATTGGAAAGGAAAATTACATGTAAAGTGGTATGAACCTTTAGGTTGTGTTGGAATCCCCTGTTGGGTTGGTTAAAGCAGAGGGTACAGGGCGGCCTCGAGAATTTGAATTCCTAACGTGTCCTCTGCTGCTGCTGGTTTGAGAACCACACTTGGAGGACCACGGAGAAGCTGCAGTGCTGTGCCGCTTTGGGTTTATATAGGAGCTGGGAACCATTAGAGGTCTCTGAGGAGGACAGTGACAAGATGCTCCTCACATATTAGGAAGGTGGTGGGAGAAAGAGAAAAATGAACTGGACATAACTCACTCACCTAGATGAACTTAAAATATGTGCTTTACCTTCTGTACTAAAAGACTGAGAAGTACACAGCGCTGTTTAAAGATATCGCCTATAAAAATGAGTTTCTGCTGGGAGGACTCACTCTTCAAGGCCATGACCTACCTGAGGTTTCACTTTTATATTGCTTACAGTGTTTACCTAATAAAAGTAAGAAAAATATAGCACACATTGTCTTTCTGATCCTCCCAGTTTTTTTTTAAGATAACATTTCTTTAGAGGCTTAAATATTGATCGATTGATCAATGACATAACTGACTTGTAGGGCAACATAGATTTGTATAAATATTTCACTAGCACAGATTAATAGAAAACATTAACTTTGCTCAGTTTTTTATGTAACTTTTGTGGAATCACGCTTAGTAAATTGTAGTGAAGTTCTCAGATTAATTGTGAAATGATTGGAAAAGGTGGGAAAATCTACAAACAGATACAGTGGGCATAATTTTCATTCTCATATACCCGCAATCTTGCTCATGGTGAATAGGAATTTATACTACATATGTGTTAAAGACCATGGGTTCAGTCTTAACTATAGAAAAAATTATGAGCATGGTATGGGGAAGGAACAAAAGAACTTAGATAAACATTAAAACGTTGGTACTTAATCTTTATACCCGTTAATGTAGATTATCAGGGTCAGTAAACTGGTGCCTGGACCAAATCTGGCTGTTGCCTGTGTTCATACACCCAGAGGGCACAGAGTGGCTTTCACAGGTGAAAGTTTATAACTTTGAACCCCAAATAAACAACCCCCCAAAGAATTCCTTTCTTTTCAGTAGTAGACCTGTATTAGAATGAATTGTACTCATTATTATATTTGTAATTTTTGTCAAATTTTGTGAAAATTTGTTTTCTCTCTTTTATATGACCTACATGACAGCCTTAATTTTTCCTCGTGGTCTACAAAGCATAAAACATTTGTCACCTTTTGCAGAAAAAGTTCCCAACCCCTGATGTAGATCAGGTTATATAGTTACTTCTCTGTGTGGCCTTGCTAGGGAAATGCTGAACTGTTTTGTGGTTCATAGTACATGAACCACAAATACTCATTTGACATATTCACATCTAGCATGTTTCTGATGTTTATAATGACTGTGTAGTGCATTGGTCATGCTTGGATCACAGATTTGGAGAGCTTAAATTATTTCTTATTTATATTTCTTTTTATTTTATATTACTAGCAGGAGAATTATTTCAGCAATGAAAGAGTTTATTCTAAAATGTGCTGTACACACTAGTGCAGTATTTCTTTTATATGTTTTTATTGATTTCAGAGAGAAGAGGGGGAGAGAGAGAGAGAGAGAGAGAGAGAGAGAGACATCAATGATGAGAGAGAATCATTGATTGGCTGCCTTGCTCCCTACCAGGGATTGAGCCCGCAACCTGGGCACATGCTCTGACTGGGAATCAAACCATAACCTCCTGGGTCATGGGTTGATGCTCAACCACTGAGCCACACCAGCTGGGCTAGTGCAGTGCTTTTATCATTGCATTTGGACATTTTGCAAAAGAAAACTTTAAATAGGAGAACATGATATTCCTTTAAGGTTCTTCTCTCTGAATGAAACAGCTTGGCTCCGGAAATACGAGTGGATAGGGTTTATGAGCCCCAAGAGGCAGCAGTGGATTTGAGGTCACGCTGTCATTTGGCTGTATAACCAGGAGATCTTCCTCTTCGGTCCCTGCAGGCCTCAGGGGAGCGATGGCATTTGCACTGGCCATCCGAGACACAGCGTCCTATGCTCGCCAGATGATGTTCACGACCACCCTCCTCATTGTCTTCTTCACCGTCTGGATCGTTGGTGGAGGCACAACACCCATGTTGTCATGGCTTAATATAAGGTTGGTTTGAAATAGAGGCCAGTTTGGTGTCTGCACCACTGTGGGCATGTAGGATGTACTTTAGCTTAGCGCCTGGAAGGTTTTTACAGGTTTTTTTAATTTTGTTTTTGAGAGAGATTAAAACGGAAATACCATACAAATTCAGAGTATTGAATGTTCCAGGAGAAAAAAAAATGTTGTTAAAATTTTTGTTGGTGTATAAACACAAGGAATGAGAAACACCTGGACCTTCTAGAGCAGTGACATTAGGGTAAGAATCCAAAAAGTCTTAAAGCGGCAGGAGAGAGAGTAGACATTGCTGTTGGCAATGTCTGGTATTTTGCAATTAAGGTTTGATGTTCACAATTAGAGTTTTGTTTTAGGAGGAAACTGCTGTGTCTCTTTTTGCTTGAGTGCACAAAAGAGGTGACATTTCCTGCAGATCCCTCATCGGTTGCAGCCTCATGGATGTCGCCTGCCTGTGGTTTTGCTGCTGTGTCAGAATGAAGGGGCACTGACCTGAGTTTGCTTATTTAAAAAGAGCTTGTCGTGGGGGGCAGGAGGTAGGGGAGTAAGAGATCAACTAAAGGACTTGTATGCATGCATATAAGCATAACCAATGGACATAAGACACTGGGGGATAGGGGAGGCTAGGGGACTGTCTAGGGCGGGGGGGGGGAAATGGACACATATGTAATACCCTTTGTAATACTTTAAGCAATAAAATAAATAAATAAATAAATAAATAAATAAATAAATAAATAAATAAATAAAGTCCAAGTTCAAACCATCCAAAAAAAAAAAAAAAAGAGCTTGTCAACTCCAAACTTGGCTGGTGATCTCCAACACCCTGTGGTAATGAGGACTGAGGAACAGGGAATAGAGACCTGCAGCCCAACTCTGGCTCTGGTGTATGAGAGCCCCTCATGTCTTTGGACCTGAGGACAACAGGAAATAAGAGCACATTGGCAGATTTCCCCCAGGGAGCCTTCAGCTCTAAGTGAGCACCCTCCATCATTGGAGGTGCTCTCGTCACTTGCCTCAGTTTTGGGTCTGCAGAGGGTGACACTTGGGTAGTGCCGAGGCGTGAAGAAGCCTCTGCAAAGCCACAAGGCGGCAATGCTTTTTCCATTCTGTGCTGGCTTTTAGTTTGTGTTTCCTTCTCTAGAATGCAGAGTACATGGGACTGACAGCTGCCAAGCACATCTAGCTCCGAGGAGAGAAAAGGACCTCGCAGTCATCCTTGGAGTTAGGGAGAAAACTGGAATTTGAGAGAATAGTCTCCCCCATTGGGGACTTTCATATTGATGGCAGGCAGGGGTTTGGCCACTGCCACTTCTACCATTTGGGGGCTGGCATGTCTCAGCCTTGGAGTGGGGATCTGCAGAATCCATGTGGGGCTTCTCAGTGACAGTCACATACTAGCTAACAGTTGTGCTGCAGGTGGCGTTTAAGATGCCACATGTATATTAAGGTAATTCTCATGACATTCCTCTAAGGGAGCTACCACTACTGTCTTCATTTTAGAGTTGGGGATGCCGAGGCACAGAACAGTAACTTGCCCAATGTCACAAAGCTTGAAGTGGACAGCTTGGGATATGAATCCAGGCCACAGAGTCCACACTCTTAACTACCACTGTGCTGTGACTGCCTGTAAGAAGGTTTGCCATGTTAGGGTCTTTTTTATGTTGTAAAATTTGGGATTATTAGAAGTTCAGTTTCTTGGCATGAATCTCAAGAGTTATGTTAAGGAAAACAGTTCATCTGTGGTAATATAAATCTAGAGAAGAAAATTTACAGCTTTTTGGCTTGAAACTTGAGATATCTTTGTTCTGTGTAGCGGATTAAGAATAAGAAAGGAGGTTTATCCTACACACAGTTGGGAATCTTTGCATTCAGTGGCCTCTGAGATAACTTCCTGCTCCTATTTGGTCACCCCAGGAGTTACCCTGGAAGCTCAGAGCCTGATTGAATCATATTTTTAAAATGCTATTTCATAAATCCTTTTTTTTGCCCCCTCCAACATACACAGGGTCAAATATATTTCCACTGAGAGTAAAAAGTTGACTTGTGACATTTTGCACTTCTCATAACCCTGTTCAAGAAATGGGACATGAAAACAGTCCTACCCAGAGCTGAGAGTGTGGGCAGCTTTCACTGAGGCACACAAGCAGTAAATGTATTAATATAATGTAATAATTGGATTGCACTCAGAACATAGCACTAGCACATGGCCATGGGCCAGAGATGACTATGTGCATGACTGTGTGTATGAGAGATCATTTCCCTACATCCTTGCCAGTATTTGGTGTTATCACAATTTTTTCAACTCAGCTGTTCTAATAGGTGTGTGAGGTACATCATTGTGGTCTTAATTTGCATTTCTCTCATGGCAAATAACGAACATCTCTTCGTGTGCTTATTTGCCATTCATACATCTTTTATGGTAAAATATATGTTTAAGTCTTTTATTTATTCTAGATACTAGTCTAGATGTGTAGTTTGCAAACATTTTCTCCTAGGCTGTAGCTTGTCTTTACATCCTTTTAAAAGTGCCTGCCATAGAGAGGATGTTAATTTTGATGAAGGCACTTTATCATTTTTTCTTTTATGGATTGTGCCCTTGATATCATGTCTAAGGACTCTTTATCAACCCTAGGTCTCCAAGTTTTCTTTCTGTGTTATCTTCTAAAAGTGTTTTGCTTTTACTCTTTACATTTAATTCTGTCATCCATTTTGACTTAATCTATAATAATAAAAGTGTAATATGCTAATTAGACCAGACATGCTTCCAGACGACCTTCCTGGTGAAGCCATGGCGGCAGGGGTTGAGGCAGAGGTGCCACGGAGGTGGGTGGGGGCCGGGGTAGAGGCAGCAGCGGCGGTGGTAGGGGCTGAGCCCCTTGCATGAATTTCGTGCATCAGGCCTCTAGTTTTTATATAAGAAGTGAGATATAGATCGAGGTTGTTTTATTTTATCTGACTATAGCTATCCAGTTGTCAGCACACTTTGGAAAAAAAACAACTATCCTTACTCCATTGAATTACTATTGATCCTTTGCCCAACATCAGTTGGCTTCATGCATGTGGGTCTGTTTCTTTTCTGCTCCATTAACTCACGTGTCTATCTCTCCACCTGTATGACACTCTCCTGATAACTATAATTATACTAGAGGCCCAGTGTATGGATTCATGCACCGGTGGGGTCCCTCGGCCTGGCCTGCGCCCTCTCGCAATCTGGGATCCCTCAGGAGATGTTGGAGAGCCAGTTTTGGCTCTATCCCCACAGGCCAGACTGAGGGACCCCACCGGTGCATGAATCAGTGCATCTAGCCTCTACTATGCATATAAGATCTTTAGTTAATCTCTTCCCGCCCTCCCCCTTCCCCCTTTCCCTCTGAGACTCACCAGTCTGTTCCACGTTTCCATGCCTGTGGTTTCCACTCCTGCATTGAGCATCTGCCCCCTGGTGGTCAGTGCCCATCATAGCTACTGGCCAGTCAGCTGGTCGGCTGATCGCTTAGGCTTTTATATATATAGATAATAAGACTTAGCATCAGGTAGAGTGAGTCCACTTTATTATTTTTTAAACAATCATAGCTATTCTAGTTCTTTTCCATATACATTTTAGAATAATTTTGTCTATATCTTTTTAAAAATCTTGCTGGGATTTGGATAGGAATTGTGTTAAACCTGTATATCAATATGCAAAGAATGGACAGACACCTTTACCCTGTTGAGTCTTCGAATCTGTGTTCATGGCATTTTTCTCTACTTATTTAGATTTTCTCTTATTTCTTTCATCAGTATTTTATGGTTTTCAGTATACAATGCCTGCACATGTTTTGTTAGTTTTACATCTAGTTATGTCTTCTTTTTGAGCAATTGTAAAGGTTATTCAACCTTATTTTCAGTTTCCATGTGTTCATTGCAAAAATAGAGAAATACAGTTGTTTTTTGTGTGTTGATCTGATATCCTGTGACCTTGCCAAGCTTATATATTAGTTCTAGGAGGGTTTTGGTGTTTTTTTAAGAGTCTTTGAGATTTTCTATGTCGGCCATCGTGTCATTTGCAGATAGAGGCAGCTTTATTTCTCTTTCCCAAACAGTGTGCCTTTTATTTTCTTTCTTTGATTTATTGATCTGGCTAGGATTTTCAGTGCTATGTTGAATAAGAGTGATGTGAGTGGACATCCTTGCCTTGTTCCTGATCTTAAGGGAAATGCATTCTGTCTTTCACCAATAAGTATGATGTTATCTGTAGGGTTTTTAAAGATGTTCGTATCAAGTTGAGGAAGTTTATATCTATTGCTAGTTTTCTGAGATTTTTAAAATCACCCACAGATGTTGAATTTTATCAAGTGCTTTGTCTGTATGAATTGATATGATCCTATTGTTTTTCTTGGTTAGCCTGTTAATAAGGTGGGTTACATTGATTAATTTTCAAATATCAAACCAGCCTCACTTCTCTAAAATAAATCCCACTTGGTTGTGGTGTGTAAATTTTATAAATATTGCTGAATTCTATTAGGCAATATTTTATTAAGGAATTTTATGTCTGAGTTCATGAGTGATATTGGTCTGTAGTTTTCTTTCATACTGCCTGTGTCTGTTTTTGGTATCAGCGTAATCTGGCATCACAAAATGAGTTGGAACATGTTCCCTACTCTTCTGTTTTCTGGAAGAGATTGTGTAGAAGTGGTGTTAATTCTTCTTGAAAGTTTTATGGAATTCTTTAGTAAAACCATCTGGTCCTACAGACTTATTTTTCAGGGATTTTTTAAATTATGAAGCAGCCTAGCTGGTGGGGTTCAGTGATTGAGCATTGACCTATATACCAGAAGGTCATGGTTTGATTCCTGGTCAGGGCACATGCCCAGGGTATGGACTCAATCCCCAGTAGGGGGCATGCAGGAGGCAGCCGATCAGTGATTCTCTCTCATCATTGATGTTTCTATCTCTCTCTCCCTCTCCCTTATCTCTGAAATCAATTAAAACATATTTTTTAAAAAGTAAATAATGAAGCCAATATCTTTAATAGTTATATGGCTATTAAGATTATTTCATATTAGAGGCCTGGTGCACAAAATTTGTGCACTGGGGGGGGGAGAGCCCTCAGCCCTTGGAGGATATCCAAATGATGGCTTAAGGAGCGGGCCTAAGCTGGCAGTCGGATATCCTTAGCACTGCCACAGAGGAAGGAGGGGCTCCCGCCACTGCCACTGCACTTGCCAGCTGTGAGCCCGGCTTCTGGCTTAGCAGCACTCCCCCTGTGGGAGTGCACTGACCACCAGGGGGCAGCTCCTGCATTGAGTATCTGCCCCCTGGTGGTCAGTGTGCATCATAGCGACTGGTCATTCTACTGTCAGGCCGAAACCAGCTCTCGGACATCCCCCGAGGGTCCCGGATTGCAAAAGGGCTCAGGCCAGGCCAAGAGACCCCACCAGTGCACAATCGGGGCAGGGGAGGGACATGGGAGGTTGGCCAGCTGTGGAGGGACCACGGGAGGGCTCCAGGGCGTGTCCAGCTCATCTCACTCAGTCCTGATCTGCCAGACCCCAGCAAGCTAACCTGCTGGTCGACTTCTGCCCCCTAGTGATCAGTGGATGCCATAGCGAGTGGTTGAGTGGCCTTAGCATATCATTAGCATATTACACTTTTTAAAAATATATATGTTTTATTGATTTTTTACAGAGAGGAAGGGAAAGGGATAGAGAGTTTGAAACATCGATGAGAGAGAACTATCAATCAGCTGCCTCCTGCACACCCCCTCCTGGGAATGTGCCCACAACCAAGGTACATGCCCTTGACCAGAATCAACCTGGGACCCTTCAGTCAGCAAGCTGATGCTCTATCCACTGAGTCAAACCGGTTAGGGCTAGCATATTACACTTTGATTCATTGAATGAACGACTGGATGACTAGACACTTAGCATATTAGGCTTTTATTATATAGGATTGGGCAAGTTATGGTAGTTGGTGACATTGGTCTGTTTCATCTAAGTTGTTACATTTATTGTTGTTCATAGCATTACCTTATTATCATTTTGATGTCTATGAGATCTATAGTGCTATCCCCTGATATCACTGACATAGGTAATTTGGTAATTGGTAATTCCTGATATTGGTAATTTGTATCTCCTCTCTTTTTTTCTTTGTCTTTCTAGAAGTTGGTCACTTTTATTGATCTTTTCAAAGAATTAGCTTTTTATTTCATTGATTTTCTGTATTGTTTTTGTTTTCAATTTCTGCTTCTATCTTTTTTTTATTTCCTTCTTTCTGTCCAACTCTACCCAGACAACATAATGAAGCAAAGTGTATCATTGGTGAAAAATACAGTGTCATTTTACTGTAAGTATAGAAACTGGAATTTACAGAGATTACATAAAAAGAAATTCCCTCCAAAATAAGGAAATGAAACTGATTGTTTTTTTTCTGGCTTGTGACTTTATTATGTTACTTAGTGGCCACAATCATTTATATACTAGTAAACCAGATTCTTATTCTAAATTGATTCAGAAACCCCCTGAAATTCAGCATGGTGTTTTGACCTCTGTAACCTCAGTAAGATCAATACCTGCTTGTTTCTTACTTCAGGCTGCTGACAGAGGCCCTGCCCAGAAGTCAGAAGCCCAGGGTAGGACTCAGAGTTTAACTATAAATAATTAAGAGTTAGCTGTGATTTTTAAAGCATGGCTAATTTCTAGTCTGTGTATAAAGTAAAAATGAATATAACCACAAATCCAAAGCCAGGTCACTAATTTCCAGAAATCCAACTTATCTTTTAAAATTGGTATTTTGTGATTAATATTTTAGAACATGGAGGCAAAATGCTCATATTGTTTTCTGTAAATGTACAAACTACATAATATTTGTCTTAGTCTCTTACGCAAGTGTTGCTATTCACAAAGGACAAAATTTTGGCAACTTAATAAAATGGTCACAGGATTATTTTAGTGGATAAACCTTGCATGTGCCATGAGTCCATTTTGGCGGCATGGTGGCTGTCTTCTCGGAGCCCCCAGCTTAGGTGACATGCACATGAAGTGGTGGTTATGGTGGGGGGTGGAATGGTGCACATCCACGCAGTCAAATGAACAGGTAGCCCTCCTACCTCAGTGTGTAGTAATACAATCACTCAAGGACAAGTTAGGATGCCCTGTCCCCTATAATCCTGTTAGACAGAATTTATGATAAAGCTCTTTGTAAGGTGACTTAAGGAATAAAGGCTGGGAGAAGCCCTGAGCTCTTTATGTAATAGCATTTGTAACTGGATATTTTTAAGGAGTTTTAAGATGACACCTTGCAATCAAAGGCAGCGTCCTGGAAGGTGAAGAGCTGGGGCTCTGGCGTCTAACAGACTCAATCGCAATCTTGTGACCTTGGGCAACTTATTTAACTCAGTTTCTTGGCTGGTTAAATGGGGTTGACAATAGTGTGAGGACAAAATGTGGTGATGAATAAATGTGATAGAGAATTTTTTTCCATTAACGGTGCCATCTGGCACATGGTAAACATTTAGTATATTTTAGCTGTTATCATTACTAATCATGGTGTCACTACTGTTATGATTACTGTTATTATTACAAGTGGATCGTACATTAATGGAATCTAGTTTGCTTTTCTGGAATTTGTATTTTTTAATATTGTAGTAGTGTATAGAGTCCGGATAAGTCATAGTCTGAATGTGTGACTAAAAGTAACACTTTAAGAAGCATCACCTTCTCACTTGCATATTTCAGGGGAGATTCGTAGCTTGAGGATTTGGGCATGTCTAGAACAGCGTTTCTCAACCTTTTTTAAAAAATTATTGCCCCTCCAAGGAGCCTTTAAAAATGTTTTCCTCAGTTTTAATACCACAGTAAGATTTTAGTACCACCGTTACTTTTCTTTTTAAGAAATTTCAGTACCATAGATCTAGTATATATTTATTTATGTACTATGGTACAAATCATTGTAATCTCTAAAAAAATGTTTTTGTGCTACAAGAACCAATTTTCACACCCCTGGGGGCAATATCACCCCCCCCCCCATTGGGAATACGTGATTTAATGCAGTGCTTCTGAACTGAGGGCAATTTTCCCCCTAGGGGACATTTGACAATGTCAGGAGACATTTTTGGTTGCACTGGGGTACCCACCCCAGTGCTTACTGGTGGGTAGAGGCCAGCGCCCAAAATATCAATAGTGCCAAGTGTGTGAGACCTTGCTGTTCATGTAATGGTGAAGTTTAAATGCACTCTGAAGGAGCCAGCAATTATTGAGGAAGGTGAAAATGGACTGTGCCAGTTCTAAGGTCACAAGGTAAAGAGAAGAACAGAAGTTGGATTGCTGACCTTCAGGTTGAACACATGGACAATGTGACATACTTAACTAGAAAAAAAGGCCATCCCTGTCTTAAGTATTGTTGCTGTTTTCAATAATATAGGCTTTTTGTTCTTTCTGTCAAATATGTGTAAATGCTGCAAATATGTGTTTATTAACTTTGTTTTTTATTTTTGTTTGGATGTGTCTTGCTTTATGAAACAAATGAATTCCTGAAAAAATTGCAGAAATTCATTTGCTGAGTTGCATTTATTCCTCTGATTTCATTTCATTATATTTTGAGAGGCTTATCTTCATTCTAAATTGATCCTCATTTGACCTGCTCCTAACATTGTTGCTTTAAATATAAATTTAGCAGCCCCTCTGCCTCTCCAGGTTTTAGAGAGCAGGGATAGTGTAAGAAAGGGTATGGATTTATGTTTAAAGTGAGAACGTCTATTCTTTGATGGACGCAGTCCAGGTCATGTGCCCAGAGCCCCTGGCTCCCCTATTGTCCCTGTCACACTCATGTTCCCTTCTTCTACTGCCCAGAGTTGGCGTCGAGGAGCC
This sequence comes from Myotis daubentonii, assembly GCF_963259705.1. Classification (NCBI taxonomy): domain Eukaryota; kingdom Metazoa; phylum Chordata; class Mammalia; order Chiroptera; family Vespertilionidae; genus Myotis; species Myotis daubentonii. The sequence continues at coordinate 3,863,829 of NC_081861.1, read as the reverse complement.
CTTTGAAGAGGACCAGAATGAACTCCACTGGCATTACTTCAGGTGACACAAGGGCAGCCTCAGAAACAAATTAACTGGGCCTGGCTTTCCCCCTCTTTCTAACATGAGGTGCTTCTCTTTATGCCATTTGTCGCTTTCTTCTTGTGTGTGCCAGCCCTCTGCTCCTTTTAGCAAAGGGGCAAGAGGGGAGGTCAAGTCTAATCATTTTTCCACGCTTTCTCTTGGCTGGTTGATGTATCTGTTCCTGAGACTGTGTCCACTTACCCTGCATTTTGAACAGTGCTGGCGAGTCTCTCCTTGTACAACTGGCCTTTGTGTTGAGAGCAGCACATTTGCAGAGCCACACATACTTTCCCCACAAAATTCTGCTTATTTTCTAGTAAACAAGACTTCCAACTTATAAAGAGAACCAGAATTTTATATTTCAGCCATGGCTGGCATATGGCTCACACTATCTAAATTAAGTACTGTTTTCGTTTTCTAAGTATGTTTTTTGTGTACTTGTGCTTTATCATGGTGAATCAGAAGGTACAAAAAAACAGGTGTTTTTAAACCGGGGGATAATTAAAGGCTCTTCTAATGCAATTTGTTGCTCGGTGTGCATCCAGGTTTTTGATTTGATTATGCTTAAGGGTGGTGATATTGGACAATCAGAATGAAGACTTTAATATTCTTTCCCTTCTGCATCTTTAACCAGCATGCTTTCTTCCTGGTCTGATTTTGGGTGCTGGTCAATAATATAAATGCAAAATAGGCTTGAACTCTGTTCTTGGCATTGGGAAAGCATTTCACCCTTTGAGCACAGCCATGAAAGCAGCTATAGCTGCCATGGTGCATGGATCTTGGGATATCACTAGGCCTTGGATGTATACTGTAATGACACTCATACAGTTAATTGACACATTTAAGTTTCCTGGGTTCAAACTTTTTTCTGTTTAAAATACACACACAGGTTTATTTTCAGAGATCTGACTTTAGATACTGATTAACTGGCAGAGGAAACCCCCTCCTTTGAAATATTCCACTTTTAAGAAGGAAGTGGAAAGTGCAAATTATTACACTTGGGATGTGAGAGAATTCAGATTCTGATCTGTTGTTCAAGGTTTTGTATGAAGGTGCGTGTCAAATATCTCTCAGATTATTTAGGACCTCAGATAGTTCTAAACTTCTAAATTGTAGAAGTTCTAAAGTTTCTGAAATTTTACAGCCTTTTTATGACAGTTAATCAGAATGTACATATTATACCAGAAGAGCAATTATTCATTTTTTTGTATTTAATCATTCCAGAATCTACACATCCATTTGATTGCTTATTTTCTCAGTTGGTGTGGGATTTCCACATTTGTCTCATGCTTATTGAAAATAAGGATAATTCAGCCTGGCTGGTGTGTCTCAGTGGTTGAGTGTTGACCTATGAACCAGGAGGTCAAGGTTCGATTCCCAATCAGAGCACATGCCCTGGTTGCAGGCTGAATCCCCAGTGGGGAGGTGTGCAGGAAGCAGCCGATCAATGATTCTCTCTCATCACTGATATTTTTCTCTCTCTCCCTCTTCCTTCCTCTCTGAAATCAATAAAAACGCATTGAAACAAACAAACAAACAAACAGGTGGGGCTTCAGGATCACAGCTAGAAATTCAATTGATGACCTCTACCACTTTTCTACATTAGACACTTTGGTGCACTGATGCTCTGGTGTTACTTTCATGGATAGTCTTGGGACCTCTGAATTAGGTGGATTTCATATCAAAAAATCACTGTATTTGTTGCTCAGAATCCCAGGATAATGTCCAGTTGGGAGGATAAGACTCCATCTTTCAAAAACTCCTGCCTAGAAGCAGCCTATGTACACAGCAAAGCCCATCTAATTCACTACAAAGGTCCCATCAAACCTCAGGCCCATGGGGAGGAAATCTGACACTAGGTACACTATGGACGTGCTTATAACAGTGCCTGGCATAGTAGGTACTTAATAAATATTAGCTGAATCCATGGATTCATCTTGTGGGTTTAAGCTTTGCCTTCAGCAAAATATGGGGTAACTGCTTCTTTTTCTTCTATACGCGCCCCCCACCCCCTTGTCCAGGGGCATGCACCTTGGGTTAGTGCTTCACAAGTCTGGAGTAAGAGAGTAGAGGTTGGTTTTGCAGGTGGGGTGCATCTGTGCTATCTTCTATTCCCCTTTTCCATTAGTCTCTTTCCTCAAGAAATATGCTGGGCATCACAGGTGGGGAAGAGGGAAGGAGAGGAGGAAAAGTAAGACGTGCATACACAGGGCTCTGTGCATCTGCTGGCCTGCTTGTTGGAGTCAGCACCCTGGTACTGGACTGCAGGTCACACCCCTGTTCAAGGCCATTCAGCACCTCTCTTCAAGCACCAATCAGACCTGCTGAAAACTGTGTTCTGTTTACCTTTTATAATGCCATCTGTTCTTTGTGATACTGGAGGAAGTGAGGGAAGATAGAGAAATTCCCTGGCATCTTTTGTTTTCTCCTTCATTGCTCCATGCTATCCATGTCTTCTGTGTCAGAATCAGGAAGGCACAGGGATAAAGAATTACCAGATGCACAGGGCGACAGTTGGTATGTTACTAAGCTAAGATAGTGCTTTTATGAATTTGCTATAAGTGGATTTGCACTTTGCTTTCTGTCTTTAGTTGTTGATTTCAAATATGTGACTTCGTAGGTCATCTTTGCTGTGGGAAGACGTGGCGGCACCAGGATAAAAAAAGTTAGAGATATGCATGCTGAAGTATTTAGAGGAAGTGTACTGATGCCTGAGATTTTATTTGAATTCATCCAAAAAATAAGATGGGTGATAGAGAGATGGATGGAGATGTAATAAAGTATAGCAAAATGTTAATGGTAGGATCTAGGTGGTGGGTATTTAGGTGTTCACTATAAATTCTTTCAACACTTCCTTGGATATATGAGAGGTTTCATAACAAAGGGTTAGGGAAATAAAAGCAGGGCAGGGCAGATGTGAGGAAGCAGTGGAGAGGAAAAGCCTGGTGCAGTGGGACCCACACTTTTAGGACGGACAATCTGGGACAGGAAGGCAGACCAACAGTTGCCAGCCGGTGATGTTCCTCAGTGGCCTTGCTCAGGGTGTAAGCACACAGGCTGTATGGCCCCTCCTATCCCTGGGATCTGATGTGTATAACCTCCTTCTCATGACTTTTGCATGACAGTCTTTCTCTTCTTTTAGCTAATCATTCCTTCTGCTTCGGGAAGATGGTCAGCCTCTTGCCAAGTTTCAGCCAGAATGGCTGTCATGGTCCAAGCTAATACTCTCTGTTTTTCTCCTTGTCTTTCTCCCTGGTGACTTATAGAGTTGGTGTTGACCCAGATCAAGACCCACCACCCAACAACGACAGCTTTCAAGTCTTACAAGGGGTAAGTCACAAGACATGCTTCTTCTCAGGAAAGATAATATTAAAAATAGCTAAAATTTATTGAGCATTTACTACACACTAGGCACTTGACATGAATTCCCTCACTGTGATCTTGACAAGAACCTTATGAGGTAGGTACTGTTATCCCATTTTACAGATTAGAAATTAAAGTTTGAGAGTTTCAGTGAGTTATATAAGGCCAAAGAATTAGAAAGTGATGGAGCCAGGATTTGACCCCAGAGACAGTGTTCATAAACAACATATTAAGGAGGTGGGCTGGCCAGAAAGAGTGTTTAAGTCCCCAACTCGCTGCCTTCCACGAATGGATGTATGGGATAAATGGTGACTGATTCTGAGTCTCTCAGTGGTATCCAGGCAGAGGAAGGAAAAGGTGTGATTGCAGGCTCTCCTGTTCAAGAGCCTGGGATCCTCTAAGCTCTCTGAGTTTCCCTCCAGCCTTTAGGTTGCAGAGTAGCAGCCCTCACCCCTGTGCAGGCTAAAGGTCACAGCAAGGCAAACAGTGAAGGCTTGGGCTGGGCAGTGGAAGCAGTGACAGCCCAGAGCAGAGTGTGAGGGAGGGAAGCTGTAGAGGCGATGAGTGCAAGAGCCCTGTGGCAGCATTTAGTACAGCGGTTCTCAACCTGTGGGTCGTGACCCCTTTAGCAGTCGAACGACCCTTTCACAGGGGTCGCCGAAGACCATCCTGCATATCAGATATTTACATTATGATACATAACAGTAGCAACATTACAGTTATGAAGTAGCAACGAAAATAATTTTATGGTTGGGTCACAACATGAGGAACTGTATTTAAAGGGCCAGAAGGTTGAGAACCACTGATTTAGTATGAGGGCAGGGAAGAGTACCTGAGCAGCAGAGAATCCTGATGGCCCTTGGTATGGCCATCTGCACCAGTTACTATTGCTGTATCATAAACTGTCCCAAACGTAGGAGAGTGAACAATTTCTTCTACTCATGGATTCTCTAGGTCAGGAATTTACAAAGGGCCTAGTAGGGGTGGCTTTCCTTTGCTCCATGAAGAAGGCCTGGGATAATGTAAGGCTGAGGCTGTAATTATCCCAAGGCTGATTGGCTCCGATGTGTGCTTCTGGGGCTGGGAGGACTCGCATAAGGACAGCCAACTAGAATGCTGAACTGTGATTTCTCCATGGGGCCTCAGGGAACTGGACTCCTTATATGATGGTTTACGGTTCCAAAAGCCAGTGCCCCAGCCAGCAAGATGGAAGCTACATATCCTTTTCTTTATTGAAAAAAATTTTTTTAATCCTTATCCGAAGATATTTTCCCATTGATTTTTAGAGAGAGTGGAAGGGAGAGGGAAAGACAGAGAGAAATATTGATGTGAGAGAGAAACATCTGTTAGTTGCCTCCTGTATGTGCCCTGACCAGGGGTCAGGCCAGGGAGGAGCCTGCAACAGCCTCCCCTTGACTGGAATCAACCCAGAACACTTCAGTCCGCTGGCCGACACTCCATCCACTGAGCCAAACCGGCCAGGGCCATACCTTTTTCTGACCTAACCTTGGAAGTCTCATAGCATCACTTCTGTGAGTTTCCATTGGTTATAACGAGTTGCTAGGGCCAGCCCAGATTTAAGGGGAGGGGACAGAGACTGTAACCTCTTGATGGGAAGAGTGTCAACGAAGTGGTCAACATGTTTTAATGCTGCCATATCACCCTGATTGTGGGATTGGCAGGTGACTTTGTCTCCAGGTTTTGCTCCTTTCCCAGGCTGGCATTTCCTGGGCAGGCCAACTGGAAGAAAGGAGAGTTATAAGAGCAGGAATTGGTTTCCAAAATGTTATTATTTGCCCTTGGAAGTCAAGAACAATTTTGATCAGCATTGAATATGCAGTGCTGAGCATAGTGCCTGGTACCTGGGAGCTCGAGAGGGATTTGATGGGCAGATGCAGGCATGAAGCACAGTGTAGTAGGAAGCTTTACTGACCACATGCACATGTTGTCTGTGAAGTCATGTCGAGTGTTGCTTTTTCTTCCAGCCAGCATTGAATTAAACACATCATTGCACTTCATCCCAAGTCCCGTCTGCATATTTCAGATTCCATCGGATCTTCTAACTTAGTGGTCGGCAAACTGCGGCTTTCAAGCCACATGCGGCTCTTTGGCCCCTTGAGTGTGGCTCTTCCACAAAATACCACGTGCGGGCACGCATGTACAGTGCGATTGGAACTTCGTGGCCCATGCGCAGAAGTCGGTTTTCGGCCTGGGCGAGTCTATTTTGAAGAAGTACTGTTGATATTTGGCTCTGTTGACTAATGAGTTTGCTGACCACTGAGATAGATGAAACAAGTACACAAGATGAGTGTGGATGGGAGAGTTGGAAGGGGTCGACCTCAGCGAACGTACCTCAATCAGATTGAGGACGTTTTTAGCAAAGGCCAGCTTAGGAGGACCCTAATAAAGTTAATAACAATGTACCTACCTATATAGTTTAAGTTTAAAAAATTTGGCTCTCAAAAGAAATTTCAATCGTTGTACTGTTGATATTTGGCTCTGTTGACTAATGAGTTTGCTGACCACTGTTCTAACTGACTCCATCTACCAAATCCCATGTGACAAGTGTTGCAAAATGTGGTGCTGTGAGGGAGTACAGAGGATGCTTTTCTGATTCTTTTCTCTTTGAGGGTGGTCACAGCCTGATAAGGCATCCTTGGTGTTTATGGCCCTTGGTGTTTATGTCTCTTAACGAACACAAAGCCATGCCCTCTGAAAGTTCTGGGCATGTTGGGAAGAGCTTTCAATGAGCTACATTGGAGATTTGGTACCCACTCGAATGGTGCTCCAGAAGACCTTTGCGGTTATATTAGAATTGGCCCTCGTGGCAGTTGGGAACATGTGGTTTCAATGAGAAGTTCTTTTTGAAAAGTTGCTGTTTGACTTGAGCTTTGATGAAAGACTTCAGTAAACAGGGTTAAAGAACTGTGCACTTGTAAACAAATTTAGAGCATAACAGTTTAGGATATCTTGAAATTCACCCTGAGAAAACCTGGGCAAAAAGTGTGCTGGATGTCTTCATTTCACTTATGACTCTGGGAGGATATGGCCGCCCTATTCCAAAGTATTCTCCACAGACCTACAGCCAGTCAATATTAATTTTACCAGAAAAGCTGGCCAATTCCAGCTGGATAGCCAGGGTTTCAGTGGTTCTGAACCTTGGCTGCACACTAGAATCACCTGGGAATCTTTTTAAAATCCTGATTTCTGGGCCTCATCCTCTGGAAATTCTGTTTCTTTGTGATGGGGTGGGGCCACAACATTAGTAACAAAGGAACAGAATTTCTGGAGGATGAGGCCCAGAAATCAGGATTTCAAAAAGATTCCCAGGTGATTCTAATGTGCAGCCAAGGTTGAGAACCACTGGTTTAGAGAGATTTCATCTTGACAGTTCAGAACAGTCAAACACCTCCCAGCCCTCTTGCTGTTTACTATTGCTCTTGCCTTTGGATCCAAGCATCTGTAAAAGGAAATATGGGGAATGGTTTGGTTGGTTTCATGCAGCTGAACTTATTATACTGCACATGGAGACAATGGGCTTGTAACCAGACTTAGTAACAAACTTGCTGTCGCCTTTCCATGGAAATGTTTGAGAAAGCAGTAGGTCCTAAGTGCTAAGGCAGTGGTTCCCAACCTTCTGGCCCTTTAAATACAGTTCCTCATGGTGTGACCCAACCATAAAATTATTTTCGTTGCTACTTCATCACTGTCATGTTGCTACTGTCATGAATCGTCATGTAAATATCTGATATGCAGGATGGTCTTAGGCAACCCTTGTGAAAGGGTCGTGTGACCGCCAAAGGGGTCGCGACACACAGGTTGAGAGCCGCTGTGCTAAGGGATCTGGCAGCGCATTTAGACCATGCAGTGACAGCTAAGATAGTGCCCCCTGCCCCAGAAGGGCAAGCCTTCCTGGGTGGGTAAACTCTGTGAGTCAGTGTTCCTGACAGCTCCCTGGAGGGCCCTTTGGACCAACTGTAAAAGGGCACAGCCACTTTCCCTGCCCTCCCAGTGAAGGCCAGTTGGCCCAGCCCTCACTAGAAGCTGTGTCACAGCTTCCCTATAACTTTCCTTTTTCCAAGTCTCTCACAGAGTCATGCAGAGGGCCCCCAAGTCAGTTCTGTTGGCATTTTAAGATTGCTGTCAAGACCGTACAAAAAAAGATGAACTTCAAGTTTGGTTCCCCGGGACACTTTCTTAAGAATGACTCATGCCCTTGTGCAGAAACAGCCTGTTTCTCTAAATCCTCCTGGCCTGACCTTCTTGGTACAGTGAGCCACTAACAGCGGTGCTGGGAGTACTCAGTGGTCATGTGAAACAGTAAAACAGGGAAGTAAATGGGCGTCTGATTTTTGGGTGAAACCCTGGGTTCTTGCAGTTTCCCCTGAAATGGATCCAGATCACACACTCAGGGTTGTCATGAAACTGCAATCAGAGGTGGAGAAAGTCCAGATGTTTGTTCTCCATTAGAAAAGAAAGGGCAGTCAGTTCTCTTTACCTCATTTTCTAAATGATCTTTCTAAAAACAAACAGAAAAGTGATATGTGATGGGAAAGCATTTTTTTTTATATAGAACACAATTTTCCTCACTAGTCTAGGAGCCCAAGGTTATGAACAGTCATGGCTACAGGGCTACAGAATATTAGCGCGTGTGGGTGAAGGAAGGGAGCTGTTAGCTAGAACTTTTTTGGCGTTGGGTGAGGGAAGCATAAGAATATGGTGGGCAGACTTGAGTTTCATGTCCCTGGCAAGTTTGACTCATTCAAACAAAACAAAACAAAAAACTCAATTGCTTTGTTTCTTGGAGGTCTTGGTGACTTTGCAACAAAAACAAAAACAAGTGCAGCTGGAGGCAAACTGCCCAGGCTTGGAGGTGGCCTCACACCCCATTCAAGTGGGGACTTTGCCTGCCAGAGCCAGCTGAGATTTCTGTTGGCTGGACATGCAGGCACATCATTCACTTCCTTCCCCATGTTTACAGAAGAGCACTCATTGATGACACTTAGCTAGGAGCCCGAATCTGAATTTATCCTGGCTTTATCATCTCAGCAGGACAAGGTCCCAAGCCGGATGTGAGTGGAATGTGGAGGAAAGGAAACGCTGTGTTAGCAGAGCATTGTCTCTGTGTGAGTGTGGGTGTGTGCACACAAGTGTAAAAACTGCAGAAAATCAGTGGTTCATAGTTGCCTTGGCATAGAACTTTCTGGGCAAGTTGGATTTTTCTGGTTCTGGGTTCTCCTTCAGATTTTCTTCCAAGCCGAAATCTGATACGCAGTCACTTAAATCTTTAACTTCAAACAGTGCTGAAGTACCTTTCCTCAAATGCTTATTTTCTCACCCCCCTCCCACCACACTTTTTGTTCTTTTTAAGATGTTTAAAGAGGGAAGGAAGAGGGGGAGAGAGAGAAACATCGAATGATTAGCTGCCTCCTGCACAATTCCTACCTGGGATGGTGTCCACAACCCCTCAACCTGGGTACCCTGATTGGGAATCAAATGGGCAAACTTTAGGTGCACTGGAAAACACCCAACCAACACTGGTTAGGGCTTTTTTTGTTCTGATCGCCTCCTGCTCTTCTCTTCTTTTTCTTCTTAAAGTTCAGAATTAACATTCAGTTATTCATTCATTTGACAAATATTTATTGAGCATCTGTTACATTCCAGACATTCTTTCAGGCTCTGGGAATACATCAGTAAACAAGACAGATGAATCTTTGTCCTTAAGGATTTGGTGACAATGTGATGAAGGATAAGGGTGGAGAGTGGCAGAGGTGAGCTCCTGGAGGCCCTCTATCTGCTTTTCCTCTAGCAGCGGCTCTCAACCTGTGGGTCGCGACCCCTTTGGGGGTCGAACGACCCTTTCAGAGGGGTCGCCTAAGACCATCGGAAAATACATATATAATTACATACTGTTTTTGTGATGAATCACTATGCTTTAATTATGTTCAATTTGTAACCATGAAAATACATCCTGCATATCAGATATTTACATGACGCTTCATAACAGTAGCAACATTACAGTTATGAAGTAGCAATAAAAATAATTCTATGGGTGGGGGTCACCACAACATGAGGAACTGTATTAAAGGGTCGCGGCATTAGGAAGGTTGAGAACTACTGCTCTAGAGACTGTAGACCTCTCCTTCTGCTGCCCCGGTTGTCCCCGTGGACCAGCACCCTGGGCATGACTACAGCTTATTAGAAATGCAGAGTCTCTGGCCCCATTTCAACCCACGGAATCTGAATCTTCATTTTAACAGGGCTCCTAGGAGGGTTGTGCGCACTTTACAATTTGGGAAGCCCTGGAGCAGGCACTGTGGAGCTTGATTCCCTGTTTTTAAACTCTTTTATTGAGAAATCTTGGCCCCATCATCCCAGGGACAACGAAAAAGACCCAAATCTGGTTGCATCATTTATTTACACATTTGCTCTGCATTCGGTTTATATTCCTGTTGTAACAAATTACCATAAACTTTGCAGCTTAAAACAACACAATCTTACAGTCCTGTAGATCAGATGTCTGGTGGGCCCCACTGGTTTCCCTGTTGCAGGTCTCAAAAGCCAAAATCCAGATACCAGCAGGGTTGGGCTTTGGGGGAGAAGCCACTTCCAGGCTCATTCAGGTTGTTGGTAGAATTTAGCTTCATGCCATTGTAGGACAGAGGCCCCATTTCCTCGCTTGCCATTGGCCCGGGGATCAAGCTCAGCTCCTAGAAGCACCCACATTTCCTGGCTTGTGGTCCCCTTCATCTTCAAAGGCAGCAACAGTGAGAAGTGCCTCTGTCACACTTTGAATCTGTTCTGCCTCTTCTTCCACTGCATCTCTCTGACTCTTTTTAAAAAAATATTTATTGATACTTTTACAGAGAGGAAGGGAGAGGGCTAGAGAGTTAGAAACATCGATGAGAGAGAAACATCGATCAGCTGCCTCCTGCACACCCCCTACTGGGGATGTGCCCGCAACCAAGGTACATGCCCTTGACCAGAATTGAACCTGGGACCCTTGAATCTGCAGGCCAATGCTCTATCCACTGAGCCAAACCAGTTAGGGCTCTCTGACTCTTAAAGGGCCCATGTGATTACATTGGCCCCACCTGGAAAACTTTCAGTCCATCTACAAAGCCCCCTTTGCCATGTGACATAACATAGTCACAGGCTCCAGTGATTAGGATGTAGGAATCTTGGGGGGGTGGGGGGGGCAGTAGTTTGCTCCATCTCTGAAAAAAAATGCATAAACTGTTCTCATTATTGTAACAACCTTCCTTTAAAAAGCCTTTTAACACTAAGAATGAAATAAAGTCCAATTCTACCCTGAAATCCTTACTCACTAGTTCTAGAAAAATTATTTTGAAAATAGGACTTTAAGTTCTTTAATCTGCTTTCTGTTTCTTCATCACATTTGTCACCATATGTGTAGCTCTCTGTCTCCCCTTCTGGAAATGTGCTCAAGGGGCAGGTGCTGGGTCGTGTTCCTCTTTTTGTTTCCAGTACCCAGCCTGGTGCCTGGGAGGCACACAGTTGGTGCTTAATGAATGCAGAAGAAATAAATACTCATTGTTAAATACTCAAAAATTGTTGATAAGCAGAGTTGGTGGTATTTATTCTTGAAGGGGCTTTTCCATTAATAATGTCAGTAAAATGTTTACAAATCCCTCATGTAACTCACAAGAACAGAGAGTAGAATGGTAGTTACCAGGAGCTGGGGGAGTTAAGGGGATATTTAAAGGTACAAACTTGTAACTAAAAGAGAAATAACATCTGGAGATCTAATGCACAGCACAGTGACTATCAAAAATGCTGTATTATAAACTATAAAGTTGCTAAGGAACTAGATGTTAATTGTTCTCACTGCAAACAATAAGTCATAGCTATTGAGTTGATAGAGGTGTTAGCTAACACGGCAGTGGTAATTATATTACAATATGTAAATTTATGAAATCAACACATTGTACACCTTAAACGTACCCAGCGCGCAATTTGAAATCGTGCAGTGCTGCCCACCCTCAGGTCCGGCCCTGCCTCCCTCTCTGGCCCTTGAAGTAGCTGCGGCTGCTGCTGATCCGGCCCTTTCCCAGCACAGGTGTGCAGAGGCCCCTGCTGCCCCGCCCCCAACGCTGTGCGCACAACATCCTGTCAGGTCAACCCATTACAGTGTCCTGGTTAATTAGCATATTTCTCTATGTTATATATAGATTATATTTCTATTTAAACTTGTGCAGTCGCACAGCAAGGCAATGAGACAGTCATGAATAGAGCTAGGATTTGGAACCAGGTAGTCTGTTGAGAAAGCCTGTCATGTTCACACCCAGACCCACACATTTCTCAGAGATGATGACCTTGTGTACAGCCTTGAAAGATGAATAGGAATCGGCCGGGTAGGTGTTGTGAGCGGAGAAGTTGAGAGTATGACAGGGTGTTCCAGCTTCTAGAAGCAGCCTGAGCTAAAGATACGGGGTGTGAACCCCCGTGATGGGAATGCAGGTTTTGAGGAGGGGTGTGGTGACAGAGCAAGTTCCTGTTTTTTTCTGTGGGTAACGCTTGAGTGGAAATTCAAGAGTCTGCAAGTGCCGCTGGGAAGGAGGCCTTGCCCATTGGAGGATAAGCCTGTGCCCACACTGACCCCTGCTCAGTTCTTGCTGCTCAGATCCAACAGGAAGGACTCCAGTGACTGGTCCGTGATAAATCATGTTGTGAAGCAGTTCTTTGTCTTCTGGGTCAACTTACACAACTAGTCCTGATTTCCCCAAAGCCACTCTGTGTGGATTTATCTAAGCTCTTCCTCTACCTAATCATGCTTTTGGCACCATCTCTTGGAATAAATTGTTTAACACCCCTGTTACCATGTTGCCCTTTTAGATTTGCCCTGAAATTGCTCCACGTGACCCTTCAGGGCTGTCTCTCAGTTTCTTACATTTCTGAGATCACTTGATCTTATTGGTGGACTGCAGGCATATTTCTTTGTACCCTGAGAAGATCTTTCAGTTTGCTTTAAAAAAGAAGCGTTTTCCTTGCTTTACTCATTTTAATGGTCCCTCTTGGGGCTTATATAAATCTCCTTAGCTTCCTTGATATGAGATGGCAAGAACTTAAGTGTTCCAAGTGACGACAATGCATTGTGGTTTTGCAGCGGAAAGGATGACAGAGTAGGGGTTTGTCATTTTTATTGTTGTCTTAGAGGAGGAGCAGATGAAACTGGCTTTAGGGAACTTGTCTTGTGCCTGATAGTTTAGAGCAGGGGTGGGGAACCTTTTTTCTGCCAAGAGCCATCTGGATATTTATAACATCATTTGAGGGCCATACAAAATTATCAACTTAAAAATTAGCTGCTATATTTGGTCCAACATTTCATGAACTCACCCCTAATGCCTTGGCAGAGCCAGACCAAATACTTTCATAGGTTTTCTATGGCTCACGGTCCGGACGTTCCCCACCCCTGGTTTAGAGTATCTTTCCTGATGATTTTATCATCTTGTTCATTTTTCTTCAATAAGATTCTACAGGCACTTAGAACTGAGAACTTAGAACCTGTTGTTTTATGAAGACAGCTTATTTTTTTCCATAAATATATTTGCTTCCCAGAACATTCATCTACCACTTTTCCACTCAGTTGTGTGGCATTTTGAACTTTCTCTAGAGTTGTCATTGAGCTAGTGATTAATTACCTGAATGAATGATTGTTATTCAAGTGGAGATATTTCTGTACCCTCTTTCTTCCACACGAGTTATAAAAATGTGAAATAAAGTTAGTCTCTGTAATTTCTCATTCTATTTCCTCATCCACAGTAGGGCCCATTTAACTAAGTTGTTTTCATACAGGGTGAGGCAAAAGCAGGTTTACAGTTATTCGTATGTAAAATAATAGAATAATTAATAAATAATAATACAAGAATAAACTGTGTTTCACATAGGAACAACTGTAAACCTACTTTTGCCCTACCCTGTATTTGTCATTAAACATTCCTCAAATACCACAGGGATTTCATTTTTAAAAATAATCTTCACCATTGGAAACTTTAGGAATTTAAGTAGTGCATGCTAATGTCTCTCCATCTACTTGCATATGTGCTTAGCTTCTCAGAGGTCTCCAAGTAGTCCTATAACCTGTATTTCTATTGCAGGTGGAGTTTACACCCACTGTGATTTAGAGTTACTTGTAATTGTGGCTCAACTTTTATTTGCTTATTGTCTCTCAGTTTCCTCTCCATATAACATTCAAGGGGGTGATGTTAAAAATGGCTGTGCTTCCCCAAGCAATCTGTACTCTCAGAGCTTGTCATCCAGCAATGTAGTACCCACCACTGTCCTCAAAGTGATGTAGCTAGTCCACTTTTAGTAGTAATTGTGCACAGATTTTTTTTAAACCAGAATTGAATGTTTGATTTTGCTAGTTATTTTGAAAATTAAATGATGGAGATGTTTTGAGTTGAAAAGGCATGAAAGGAGTAGTAAAGGAACTTACCACTTGAAGGTAGATAAAAGAACAGAGATGCTAGTTCTGGCTCTATTTCCCCTGCCCACTTCGCCCACCTTCCTAAAGCTGTTAGGACAACAAGTTACTGCACCACCTGGAACACAGTGCACGTGCCTGGGTCAGGACCACCAAGAGCTAGTTTGTCAGGAAACTCAACCAAGCACAGTTTTCCCAGACCAGCTTTGGGGGACCTGGAAAGTTGGTTTTACAGAAGCTTTCCTTAATATTCTCTACAAATCAATTTTGGCCTGTTAGGATCTAGACTACTTTAGGGTGACTACTAGTAATCTTCTGAAAGACAATTCTGGGAAAATTACAGTAATACCAAAAGATCTACTCACAGACATAAGCAAGTTGTTTCATTTGGGGGATTGATTTGCCTGCCTTTGGAATTATTCAATTTTAAAAAATTTACTTCCCAATATAGCTTTGGTGAAGTTTGATGCTTTGGTGATACAGGATGTTTGATTCTGAGCTCAAAGTAATTAAAAATTATGGTTAAAATAAAGCTTTTCCCCTTATTTCAATCCACTTATACAACTAAGCATCTGTCTTATTGTTTTTTCCTAGGATGGTCCAGATTCTGCTGGAGGAAACCGGACAAAGCAGGAGAGTGCATGGCTGTTCAGGCTGTGGTACAGCTTTGACCACAAGTATCCTTTGAAGTAGTTTCCCTCAAACAGTGATGATGAAATCGTCCTGTTGAGTTGCCAGTAAATGACTTCTGATAAGTAAGGAAGGATGTGTACAGTGTAGTCAGTTCTCGCTTGGGACTCATGCAGTGATCATTCAACCACAGGTAGTCCTGGTGAGCATCTCTTTGGGTAAGAGATTTAGCCGGCCCATAGCCTGGTAGACTCATGTGGTTCTGCAGAGCTTTGTATACAAGGGGAGTGTGGCTTTGTAGGTGAATTGGTGTGGTCAGGAAGTGAAGTGGAGCATATTATTCACTGGGCTTAGTATTTGGTAATTAAATATGATAAAAATAACTTCACTACTCGTGACTTCCATTTTTGCTTTTTTATTTTTTAAATTTATCTTTATTGTTGAAAGTATTACCCATGTCCTCTTTTTTTGTTATTTTCCCCCATTGACTCCCTCCTCCTTGCACCTACCCCTTGCAAGCTTTTGCCACACTATTGTCTGTGTCTATGGGTTATGCATGTATGCATGTAAGTTTCCCAGTTAATCTCTTCCTCCCACCCCCATCCCCACTTTTCCTCGTAGATTCATCAGTCTGTTCATGGTTCTGTGACTCTGGATCTATTTTGTTCATCACTTTATTTTGTTTATTAGATTCCACATATGAGTGAGATCGTGTGATACATTTTCACTTTTAAATACTCTTTTGATGAACAAGGTCTTCGTCCAATTCACTGATTTTTTTCTGTTCTGGTCAGTACTCTTTGTGTCCTGTTTTAGAAATCTCTGTCTATCTCAAAGTCTTGAAGCTAATTTCCTGTGTTATCTTTT
Organism: Myotis daubentonii; assembly: GCF_963259705.1. NCBI lineage: Eukaryota > Metazoa > Chordata > Mammalia > Chiroptera > Vespertilionidae > Myotis > Myotis daubentonii. The sequence continues at coordinate 3,848,459 of NC_081861.1, read as the reverse complement.
AGAAGCTTTATATTTTTTCTTCTGTGCACCTTTTTTTTTTCAGTGACAGATATGGGAACTGAAAAAGTATACAGATAATTTGAAGTGCTCTAGATGAGGTTTTCATTCTTCTGAGATAATTTAATTTACATTGGGTCTAGGTTAGGGGCATTAGTAATTCCAGATCACTTTAGTGCAATCAGAAATAAAAGTGATTTGAAACTGGGTTGCAGTTCCTGTGAAGGTTAGTCTGTTTTCTGTCTACCCTTTGTTCTAGGGCAGTGGTCAGCAAACTGTGGCTCGGCAAACCACGGCTCGGCAAAACTTTGGCCCCTCGAGTGTGGCTTTTCCACAAAATACCGGCTCTTCCACAAAATACCGACATCTGCGCATGGGCCACGAAGTTTCAATCGCACTGTACGTGCGCGCTTGCACGTGGTATTTTGTGGAAGAGCCACACTCAAGGGGCCAAAGAGCTGCATGTGGCTCGCGAGCTGCGGTTTGCTGACCACGGTTCTAGGGTTCCAACCTAGAGCCTAGGGTGTTTACGGAGTCTTCCTCAGAAGGCCCTGGACACCAGTTTTTGTCAGATTCACTACTTTTTCAGTCTGCCAGATGCTCTGCTCAGCTGCTGAGGTGCTTTAGGGAAGACGTGGCTCACCAAACGCCAGGCTCCCCACTTGGGTGTCCTCCTCCAGATTCTGGCTCTCTTCACTGCCCTGGTAGCTTTCTGATGCCATTAAGCAGAAGATTTTGTTGTGTTTTATCTTGACCTAGCTTTTCTAGTCATTCTTAGTGGAAAGGATGGTTTAAATTATTGTTTACTATTGTCTGCTATTAACTGAAATAGAACCCCCAGAGGTTTCTTAAAGTCATATGAACTTTGTCTACATTGTAATTCAGAAGGCATGTTACTCACTGGGCTTAGAAAGGATGTAGAGAAAACTGGAGGAAGTTCACAGGAGAGTGACAAAATACTAAAGTGATAAGAAATTGATTCTTGTCAGCACTTAGTACTCCACTTTCAACAATGGATAGATGATCCATATGGAAAATCAATAAGGAAACATTGGACTTGAACTACATTTTAGATCAAATGAACCTAACAGACATGCACGGAACATTCCATCTAACAGCAACGAAATGTACATTCTTCTCAAGTGCACATGGAACATTCTCCAGGATAGATCTGTGTGTAAGATCACAAAACAAGTCCTAGAAAATTTAAGAAGATAGAAATTAAAGCAAGTATCTTTTCCAACCACAATGGTATGAAAATAGAAATCAATAACAGCAGGAAAACTGGAAACTTTACAAATATGTGTACATTAAACAGCACACTCCTGAACGAACAACCAGTGGGCACACATTAAACAATACACTCCCCAATAACCGATGGGTCAATGAAGAAATCTGAAGGGAAATAAAAAGTATATCTTGAGACAAATGAAAATGGAAACACCACATAACAAAACTTACGTAATTTAGCAAAAGCAGTTTTAAGAAGAGACAAAAAGTTTATAGTGTTAAATACCTACATTAAAAAAAGAAAGATCTTGCCCAGTCAGCGTGGCTCAGTGGGTGAGTATCCACCTATGAGCCAGGAGGTCATGCCCGGGTTGTGGGCTGGATCTCCAGTGTGGGGTGTGCAGGACGCAGCCGATCAGTAATTCTCTCTCATCATTGATGTTTCTATCTCTCTCTCCCTCTCCCTTCTCTGAAATCCATAAAAGTATATTTTTAAAAAAAGATCTTGCCCTGGCCAGTGTGGAGGGTCTTGCGTTCAGTTTGTAAAACAAACAAACAAACAAACTAACAAACACACAAAAACACATCTGTGAGGTGCAATAAAGAGAAATGCAATAAAACCAGGTATGGCTACATTGTCTGTATTGTACTGGTAAAATGGGGGAAAGAGACATTTTCTAGGTCGAATGTCAGATGATTTACTTGTTGGGATTTCTAAACACATTTTGTTGGGGGTTTCTTTGCAGACATTGTTTCCTTAATTCTCTTTTTAAAGTTACTTGAAGCCCATCCTCACACACAGTGGCCCCCCATTAACCACCACGCTCCCACCCTGGTGTGGCTTGCTCGCTCGATGTCTGACCAGTCCCCAGGTGTATGACGTAAGTACTGCATGTCAGGGCGGCATTTCTATGCAGCCTCCAAATTCACAGAAATTGCTTCTCCAGTAAGATGATTGATTACAAATGACCAGCTTCCTGTGCTTAATACATTGTGCACAGCAACAGAGAGACCTTTTACTAGGGTTATGGGGTTCCCAAACATCAGCAGCTATGACGTAGCGGACAGATTCCTCTCTGTCCCTCTGAGGCTCCAAACTTTAAAAGAATGAATTACGGCCGAGGAATCTCCCCCTGAAATCTGGGTGCTAAGAGCCCTGGGAGAGGTATTTTGACAGAAATGAACAAAAACAATATTTAGCCCATGCATTAATGGGAGAAATGGAACATACTAAAACAGGGAACGTGATGCCATTTGTTGTTAATAACACTATCACCAGGCCCTAACCGGTTTGGCTCAATGGATAGAGCATCGGCCTGCAGACTGAAAGGTTCCAGGTTCGATTCCGGTCAAGGGCATGTACCTTGGTTGCGGGCACATCCCCAGTAGGGAGTGTGCAGGAGGCAGCTGATGGATGTTTCTCTCTCAGATGTTTCTAACTCTCTATCCCTCTCCCTTCCTCTCTGTGAAAAATCAATTATATATATATATATATATATATATATATATATATATATATATATATATATATTTAAACTATCACCGGGCAGAGTTTCAGGACTTTCTAAATAGTGATGGAGAGGAGGAAACGGGGAGTTTGGAGCGAGTTTTAGAATTCCTCTCTGCCCGACTAGAGGACTCTTATTTGATTATACATTTGCATCCTGCCCGATTCCAGTGAAGATTTGAGGCAGCAAGCAAGAGGAGTTGCATGCTTGCCTGGTAAGCTGCAGCATTGGTTAAATGGAGTCACATTGTGGAGTTTGGAGAAGTCGACATTGAGAAACAATGCAGAAAGCATAGGTGTGTTTGTCACCAGTAAGGGCACAGAGATGGGCTGGGACTAGAGAAGGGAGGTAGGCAGAACCCAGGAGTCCTCCCTAGGCCAGTGCACTTAACAGGCATTCCTCTAGCACCTACTGAGTTAAGCACTTCAAGGAAGGGCGCCGACAAGAGGAGAAGAAGGCCACTGCCCTTTGGTGATTCACCCAGATGGGGAGTCCAGGCACGGACACAGGAGAATCTGCCTGTGGCCTTGGGAAGCATGACTGAGCGGGGACCATGGACTGTCAGGGCAGGTTCAGGTCCTGCAACAAGGACACCGTGAGTAGAGGACAGGATGTAGGACTTCAGATGTGCTTTGAAGGGTAGATAGGAAAGAGGAGAGAAAGAGCAGTTTTCAAACTGTGTTTCCTATTCAAGAAGGAAGTCCAGACCTAGCCGGTTTGGCTCAGTGGCTATAGGGTCAGCCTGCAGATAGAAGGGTCCCAGGTTCGATTCCGGTCAAGGGCACATGCCTGGGTTATAGGCTCAATCCCCAGCCCTGGTCAGGGTATGTGTGGGAGGCAACCAATTGATGTGTCTCTCTCACATCAGTTTCTCTCTCCCCCTCTCCCTTTCACTCTCTCTAAACAATCAATGGAGAAATATCCTCAGGTAAGGATTAACAAAACAAAACAATAAAGGAAGTCCACAGTTTTTGACAGCCATTGAAATAGGGGAGTGGGGGAGCACCCCACCCTTGTTTTGCTTGTTTAACCCCTTGGAGAATGAAAGGTTGTGTCTGACCTCATGCTGCTTCCTGACACTCTCTCCCTGCCATCTTTTAGTTTCAAATGGCTACCACTTGGCTGACGCCTGCCTTGCACAGCCTAGTCTTTTTTTGCTACAACTGCTGCTTATTATGAGATGTTGTCACAGTCCTCTTCCCAATGGGGTCACTTTTCATATCATTTAGGTGGGCAGAACCAGTCTCGAGGTAGCATAAATCCAAGCCTTCCTACCAGCTGGACAACCTTGGGCAAATTTCATAGGTTCTCTTAGCTCAGATCTTCTGCTCTGTGACATGTGCTTGCACCCTTCTCAGGAGAGGGGTAAGGATCAAATGAGAGCTTATGTGACATTCCTGGCAGGCATATAATAGACCAGTGATGGCGAACCTTTTGAGCTCGGCGTGTCAGCATTTTGAAAAACCCTCACTTAACTCTGGTGCCGTGTCACATATAGAAATTTTTTGATCTTTGCAACCATAGTAAAACAAAGACTTATATTTTTTATATTTATTTTATATATTTAAATGCCATTTAACAAAGAAAAATCAACCAAAAAAAAAATGAGTTCACGTGTCACCTCTGACACGCGTGTCATAGGTTCACCATCACTGTAATAGACCGAGCATGTCAGACTTAAAGGCTAACACGGGCCAAATAAACAAGGTTTAAGTTTATGTGGGCCGCAAAAAAAGAAAAGCTTCAATTTTCATAGAAATGTGGGTTTATTTCGATAGAGACTTGCTAAAGACAAAGGGCTGAAATAAATGAGTCATCATTAACATAAAATAATAGAACATTTTAATAAAAATTAGTATTTTTTCTTGAACATTCTTACCAGACACTGAATAGCTGCACAAATTAATAAGCGTAATGCAGATAAACCTATTTTTCTTGTTCTCCGAAAGCGAAATATTTCCTGTTGCGCACACCAAACAGGTCAGTACAAGACGAATGACGTGGCCATCAGCTGCTAAAATATTCACTGCTAGTATCAGTGGAGAGAAATGGTGCACCTGCGTGTAAGGCGCGTAAGGGAAATGAATGCAACACGATTATAGTACTCAGTCATTAGCGAATGTTGTAGTTCATTATTAATAATTATGTATAACAAGATATTGTAAAAATTAAGTTACGAATTTTTTACTAAAACACTTCTTACGTACCATTATATTGGCTGGGCCGCAAAAATACTCATTATGGGCTGCGAGTTTGACGTGCTTGGACGCTCAAGAAAATATACCTTCCCTCTGTATCACTTGCTTCATCTATATGAGGACTTCCCATCAGGGATTTTGTGTGGCGACAGGAAGGAAAGCCTAATAATGGTTTGTCCTCTTCCCTCCATGCTGACGAGGGTAAAGAGTAGTTCAGATGTAAACTAGGTGTGTGTGTAGGATGGTTTGTGTAGGGCAGGAGGCCCACCCAGAAGACCTTCCCAGAGGAGAGAGGACCTGAAACCTATTTGCAGGTCTTCCCAGTGACCTTAGCCCTTCCTTTCTTTGTGGGTTGGGAAGCTGAAAATCCAGGTTGGTTTCCTTTTCTTCCGTTTTGTCACAAACTGTCAGGCATTTAAAATCACAGCTGCTTTTTGCTATTCCAAGTCCTAATTCAGGCAACAGTGCTATACATTGAACAGCACGCTACAGTTTACATCCAGTTCTCATGCTGGAGGCTCAGTGCAGGCAAGTCTCATGATCCCCAGTTTCAGATGAGGAGTTGAGATTGGGGTTGGCTGGAGCTCTGGGAGATTCCAGTCTTCGATTTGTTGTTAATTGTTATTTGTTGCACTTTTCAGAACCAAGAGCCACTGAGAGAAGAAGACTCTGATTTCATCCTGACTGAGGGTGACCTCACCTTGACCTACGGGGACAGCACAGTGACTGCCAATGGCTCCTCAGGCTCCCACACGGCCTCCGTGAGCCTGGAGGGCTGTCGGAAAACAAAGAGCAGTTCTGAGGAGGCGCTGGAACGAGACCTGGGAATGGGAGACCAGAAGGTTTCAAGCCGGGGCACCCGCCTAGTGTTCCCCCTGGAGGATAATGCATGACTTTCCCCCCAAACCCTGAAGCGATGGGGTAGACCCACCGGTGGTGTGGGGCTGGCTGCATGCTCCAGTGTTGATTGAGGTGGGACAGTGACTGAATGGAACTAACGCTTCTGTTGTATTGAGGTCTGAAGATATCTTAACATTTAAAATTTAACCCAAGATACAGATGGTGGGGCTCAAGACAAATGCAGATCTATTCCCACTTTTTCACTTAGTAGTGCACTGTTCAGAGTTAAACAAACAAAAACAATCGCATGCTTTACTGGTCTCTAATTCATTCACCTGTGGTACCTGAACAAGGTGTGGTGGATGCCGGTGACCCCTCCCAGGAGAGGTTTCGTATCCATACACAGCTGTGCAAGTCTAGCTGGATGTAGGAATATCAAGTGAAGGGAGAACAGGCTAGAAGAAAGATCACGAAGGAAGGCCAGTGAGATTGGACCTCCAAGGATGAGGGGGAAGCTGGTGCTAAATGGGACAGAAAGCATGAAAAAGCAATTTGAGTGGAGGCTCCAGCAACAAGAGATGTACAGCAGCCTCATCTCTGGATTCCTGACTTCTTTTGCTGCCTGTATTTTCTCTAGACTGAAGATTGGAAAATACATCCATCAACATTTCAATATGGGGGAAAGAATTGTAATTCCTTCTCTGGAAATCTCCACAAAGAAGAAGTTACTGGAATGTTTCAAACCAAAGGCAAAATAGTGTTAAAGTGCTGTGTTTTTTTGTTTTGTTTTTGTTTTGTTTTTTCATTAATGTGAAGGCAGGAGAAACTGTTTAGAAACTGATGATTACATCACTGTAAACATCAGTCAATTCTTGATGGCTGCCATATGAGCTGACTGCCTGGAAAATGGTTAACAGGACTGACATATCTACTGTGGGTTTAGAAAGAACACGAAAATTTGTGGAGTGCTTTGATCTGGTGATGAGAAGGCAGTAACAACCCTCAGAGGCAATACGCTAGTATTCAGAGGAAAGAAATCTCACTGTGAAAAAAAATCGGTGCAAAGAAAACACAAGATTGTATTCTAAAGACTTAGTAGAATTCCAAACTTTGAGCTAAGAAATGAATGAGATTTCAGTGGTCACCTGAAGAAACAGAGGCGAGGGAGTGGAATGTTAAGCTTTATTTATACAGTGGAAGCTTCCTGTCCACTCTCAGATTAAGAATCGAGGTGTCTTGGCACTGAGTGCCATGTAGAAAAAGGTCATTTTCGTGGTATCTGGGGAGGTCTACACCAGCTTCATGTGTGAGTGTGGTCTGAGATTTAGGTTTCTACTTTGGGTTCTTTTGTGGGTGAGCTGTTCTACCTGCCCACACCTGTAGTAAGTGAAATATGGAGGAGAACTCTTGGAAGCCAAGTTTGAGATTCTCCCTGTGCTCTGTGCTTCAGTGCTATTATTCTAAAAAACCCAATTTCTAAAAAATGCTTTCATTTAATGTGGCCATTTCCCTTATAAGATAGTGGCTCAATCTAGCGTACCCATCATGAAATCAGCCATTTAACCTTCTTAACTCGCATTTTTAATGGTTAGTTTTTAAATAAGACATTGTTTTGCCCTCTTTTTCAGTTGATAATTTGTGCAAACCAAGAAAAATTTATTAGTTTGAGCCATATGAAATTGCTGGTATTCAACCATTTTTTTTAAAGAAACAAAAATGACAATTTCATATAGTTCAGTATAAGAGAATTGGGCGATTTTTATTCCCCTTTCTATCTACACTAAAGGACATTTTGATTTGATGGTCATCCATGGGCTTTGTAATTTGTAAGTTTGGGGAAAAAGCTAAACATACTTACCTCATGCTTCCACTATGCTGAAAAGTAAAAAGTAGGGTGCCGAGAAACTAACCCAAGGCTAACTATTTGCTGCCAGTCTGGCATAAACCAGATAGAAACTGCTGAGTAATGGTACATCCAAGTAAGCAACATTCTTCTGAGAGGATAATCCCAAGTCATTTTATAAGCATATGTGTTCTGGGTAGGGTGGGGGGGGGCGTTACAGTTCCGCAAAGTCGGATGTTCTAGGGCAGAGGTCCTCCACCCTGGCTGCACATTAGGATGAGCTGGCCCATTTATTGAGAATATCAACATAAAGGCCCCCCCTCAGAGATCCAGATTCAGTAGGTTTAGAGTGCGGCCAGGCTTCTGTGCTATGTTTGGATCCTCAGGGATTCTAATCTGCAGCTCGGGTGGAGAGCCTTTAGTCTAGAACTTGCAGTGGGCCCAACTTGAAACCTTAAAGGATGACCTAGCAAATTCAGATTTTTTTTTAATTGTTAGTCATGTGGAACAAACTGAGTGTTGATCAATAATACAGACCAGGTAGCTGTGAGTGAATTTCGTGCTAATAATGTTTGTAGAAGTCAAACACATACTCCATAAATACAACTAAAAAAAAAAAAAGGTCACATTAGAAAACCTTAGAGCCTGAAAGGGGGAGAAGGATGACTTGAATGTATATATTGGAGGGATTAAAACCTGTCATTTTTGCTCCGATTTGTGGGGAAAAGGGGTTTTGTCTTAACTGAGCTGCTGACTAATCAAATGTGAAGGTTTCTAACAAGCTGTCTTTTCCATTTTCCATTTAACCTGGGATTAAATTAATAGTCCCCTTTGCAGTCAAGTGAATTTTCTTTCTCTTCACACTTCACTCGTCTCCATGCCTGAATACACACTGGACTCCTTAAAATAAGGGGGAGGGCTGTCCACTGCCAGAGCACAGGCCCCTTACTACGTGGAAGGTTGTGATCACTTCGCTGTCATGTGGTGGTGGTGTTGGGAGCTGGTAGTTAAGGAGATGCAAACTTTTGTGGATAGCACTGGCAGAGGGAAGATATAAGCTCCTGACATTCCTTTTAATATTCTTTTCCTAGAGAGGAAATTTAGGATTTAAATAAGTCTGCATTTCTTCCTAGGAAGCAAGTATAGGAAAGGCATATGTAATTAAATGGACACTGACCATCAATGATACCTATTGGGCTGACCAGACAGATAAGCATTGATGCCTTGCAGCCAGAAACCACACTGAGACATCAAATGTTTCATCAACCAAACAGCAAGAGCTCTTTAGGCTGTGATCCCTAGACCTGAAAACGCCCTCTGTGGTTTGGTTGAAAAAACAAATTTTAGAAAACACCAAAAATGTTATCTTCACTATCCATGAACATTTCAGACTAGAGCAAAGAAGTGACTGTTCCTTCCAAAATAGAGGTCTGTTGCACGGCCTTCCTTCACCCCTCATCATAACCTCCCTTTTTCTGTCCATAGTAGAAGTTAATGTAATCATGTTGAATATTTGATGTGAACAGTGACTTTTAAATGTAGAAACACCACTGATGTCCTTAGAGATTGGCGCCAGGGCAATTGAGCCATTCATCAGAGGGGAATCACCTGCTTGGAAACCTACCTTGGTACCCATTGTGACTTCTAAGGGGTGTATCAGAAAACTAATTTTACCATTTCTTGTCAAATGTATTCTGGAATGAGGGTTGCTGTTTCAATGAATGACTTCTTATTCCACTTCAGGAATAGGGAACTTGACAAGTTTCATGCCTGCCTTTGATGTTGATTCTGCAGATGAGTTGGTACTGTAGGAGCTAATCTGTCAGAAACTTTAGACTGGTGTCATTGAGTTCTGATCTCTTCTGTCGTTTTCTAAGTGGGGATCTGGCTGGCCAGTGTCATTTGCTATGTCCTCACACAGCAAGTTGAAGAATCCAGTGGGCAAGAATTAGAATTTAGAAACAACCCATCTGAATACTGCTTTCACCACTTTGATACCTGAAAAGACCTTCCCCCTTTCTAAAACCTAATAAGAACAATATACAGACAAATACCATAGAAACCAATGTGAGGATCTGACTAGGAAAAGCAAGTAGGATTTTTGACAGTCCTTTCAAAACAAGATTTAGAAGTAAACCATATTTTCCAGTTTCAATTTTCATAAGTAGTGTTTTAAAAAAAATAAACACATCTTGTCACCCAGTGCTAGGAGAAATTGTAAAGAGCAAAACCAAAGTTTTTGATGTAAATTTTATTTTTGTAAGCAGGGTATATGATAACCATGGTCCACATGGAACACATAGGCACTGGTTTTCTGCTACTTGAGCCTTGGAGAAGATGAGAAGGAAGGTCTTCCTGTTCTGTTGCCTTTTGAAAAGGTCTGAAATAGACATGAGAGCACTTGGGAGAGGCCATCCTTTTCTTCTGATGGCCACCTTTTAAAAAGGGTTAACGGGATGTCATCATCACCTCAATTCTTTGCCAATGGAGAATGATTTGGGCCTGTGTGTGCTGGAGGAGCTCAGAAGAAAAAGGACATGGAAATAGCTTGAATCACTCTACATCTCTGTCAAAAGCACTTAAAAACAGTTAAGATCCAGTGTTACTGGGTGACCATCCAACTGCATGGACATTTGGGGGTTGACTTTTGTTGTGATTGTTCCAGCTGTGGGCTTTGGAGAAGCAGAAGAATGATTTTCGGTTGTGTGGGTATTATGTCACTCTATGGATTTGGAATGTATCACTGCACGCACTCATTCAAAGTATGATTTCATAGTAGTGTCACCTACTCCTAGGTTTTCTTTTTTACATAAATACATCTGGTCTTCTTACTTAGAAGTTTTTGTTCATTAAATTTATTCAATGTGAAGGCCACCAATATTCATTTAATATCTACAAAGCAATTTTTTAAATAGAATAGGATAAATTTAACATGGACGATGTGACCTTCTGGAGAACTTTTTATAGAAAGCTTAAATACTGTAGTTGGGGAGAATTTTGTCTTCTATTTCCATTCAACTGTGGCAAACTGGTGGTTTTATAAAATTAACATTATGTAACAGTACGTTATATAAACATGTTATACAAAATAATATTAAAATATGTTTAACTGTGAAAAAGTGAAGACTTGGAGTTATCAGCAACCTTTATGTGCAATAAAGAAAACTGAAGTTAGACCCCAAAGTGCTGTCTTTCCGTAGCATCCTACTTAATGTTTGCCTTTGTGTATATGTTTAGATTGATATTGTAAAGCTAGTCACGTTTTCCTGCTTTTGCTGATATTTAACACATTTTTCTCAAAGCTCTTTCTGTATTTTTTTTTTTACAAAACTCAAAATAAAAAGATTAAACTGGCTGAACTGATCTTGTTTTGTCTTTTAAAAGTATTGTCTGTTAGTAGAAGTGTAGTATGATCGTATTCTTCACTGAGAGGTTCTTTTCTAGGTGGAAGCGATTCCTCTCTAGCTTCATTTACTAGTAGACCAGGAGTTGACAAATGACAGCCGGCACCTGGATCCGGACTGGCCCACTGCCTGTTTTGTAAATAAAGTTTTGTTGGCATACACTATGCTCATTCATTTGCATATTGTCTGTGACTGCTTTCATGCAGAACTGAGAAGTTATGACAGAAGTGAGCAACTATTTGCTTATAAAGCAGGAACCCTTTACTGTCTGGCTCTTCACAGAAAATGTTTTTGCCAACCCAATTTAGATGCTTGAAAAACTTTAATTTTAAAATAGGGTCTAAAAACCATGGGAACATGTGCCTTAGGATTAAAAGAACCACTTTAAACTCATCTCTGCCTGTGACTTTTCCTGGCCTGAAACTCTCTTTAGTAGGCTTTGAATATTGGATAATTGCTAAGAATCTTGAACCCAACATGCAGTTTATTTTATAGTCTTCATATTCCTTTGTAGACTAGCTTTCCCCAGAATCAAACTACATCATAAAATCTGAAGCTTCCTAGCAAAACAAAACAAAAATCCTATCATTAGCATGACTCAGTCATTTAATAGTATGATTACAAAATACCAAATGGAACAATTTAAAAGCAAAAAATGGTTTCAGTTCATTTCTCTCCCCCCTACAGAGAGAAATTACTTTTTAAAAATCAGTTCAGGAGTGGTGGCAAGGGGAGCTGTTTGAAGAAGGGTTGGATGAGTCAGGTTTAAAACAATATCATCTAGACCTTTTATTTAATAGTGTGTAATTTAATCAAGATACACAGGACCGCGCTTGGCCCTTATTCACATTAATCTTTTGTCCAGACACCTGATGATGGGAAATGGTACCAATCGTATCTCTTTGTTGTGAGGACGCCTTGTTGAAATGGCTCCAGCCGAGGCAGGTTCGGGTTGGGAACTAAAGCTCTTCCTATTTTATTGCCATGATTATCCACATTGCACTTCCTTACTGGAAACTTTGTTTCAACCAATGTGTCCGTCATTATTTAATACGCTCATGATATTCCTGCTCTCCAGAATTGCACAGCAGTTGGTACCAAATCAAGTCCCAGTCTCTGACAGCATAATAGATTGCCTCCACAGCATGGCTTCTCCAGTGCTGGGGCAACATGCTGAGTGCCCTGTTCATGATGCCTGACCTGGAAGGAAAGAAATGAAGGATGTTTGAACTTCAGAACACCAAAATTCACAAACAGCCTGTTGAATCATGATGATATAAGGCCTCTTAAATATTAAACCTTTAATCTTCCTTATCTAAACTGCATTATTCAATGCTAGAAATCCATACCAAACCAGTATCTATCATTTCTGCTTTGTAAAGACAGTCCAGGAATAAGTGTAACCCAAGAGGGGATAAATGAGAATAAAGACAGGAAAAAGATCGGGGTACCTCTGTCAGAGTGACTGTGCTTTCTGCAGCTGCTCCCGTGGGGTGCCTTTAAGGAAAATAGAGCTTTCTGAGACTAGGTAGAGTGGGGGAAAGAGGTGGGATTGAAGCTATACCTGTAGCCCCCAAGTAAACTGAAAAAACTATCATCAAATTTCCTACCATTTTCAATATTTTTGTTGTGGTTAAAATATAAACATATCCATTAATTCTTTTTTTTAATCTTTATTGTTGAGAATATTACAGATGTCCCTCTCCCCCCACCAGCCCCCATTGTCTCCCTCCACTCAGTTCCCACCCCACCCCAGGCCTTCACCACCCCATTGTCTGTGTCCATAGGTAATGCATATCTACACTAATAAAAGAGAAACATGCAAATTGTACCTTCACGACCCCCCACCAGCCAATCAGGAGTGAGTATGCAAATTAACCCAACAAAGATGGTGGGTTAATTTACATATGCAGGCATCGAGAGGCCAGGGGTGGGATGCTGGCGCCAGGGCGATGACGCCAGCATCCCAAGCCCAGCCCGCAGGGGAAGGGAGGGATGCAGACACAACACGGGGCTGCTAGGCTGGGGGCATGCTCCCAGCCCAGCAGACACAACGTGAGGCTGCTGGGCTGGAGGTGTGCCCCCGTGGTGGCTTCCTTCACGCAGCGGTGGTGACTAAGCCCCCATGCCTGGCAAACAGCAGACAGCAGGGCATGGCAGCTCCATTCATGCGGCAGTGGTGGCAAAGCACCCCCAGGCCAGGGAGAAAGAGACAGAGAGTGGACAGCAGGGCATGGGGGCTTCATTGCCATGATGGCGGTGAAGCCCCCATGCCCAGCAGACAGAGAGCTGACAGCAGGGTGTGGCTGCTTCCTTAGTGTGGCAGCAGCGATGAAGCCCTCATGCCCAGCAGACAAAGAGCAGACAGCAGGGTGTGGCGGCTTCCTTCACATGATGGTGGCAAAGCCCCCAGGCCCAGCAGACAGAGAGCTGACAGCAGGGCATGGGGGCTTCATCACGAAGGTGGTGGCAAAGCCCCCAGGCCCGGCAGACAGAGACAGAGAGTGGGTAGCAGGGCATGGTGGCTCTGTTCGTGCAGTGGCGGCGGTGAAGCCCCCAGGCCCTGCAGACAGAGGACAACGGGGTGAAGCAGCCAGGCCTCACAGAGAGCAGAGAACCATGGGGAGTGGGCCTAAGGCGTCAGTAGGACATCCCCTGATGGCTCATGGAATGGAGAGGGTGCAGGTTGGGCTGAGGGATTCCCCCACCCCCTGTGCACGAATTTCGTGCACGGGGCCTCTAGTCTACAATAATAAAAGTGTGATATGCTAATTAGATCGGATGTCCTTCTGGGCGACCTTCCAGGCGAAGCTGGGGCTGTGAGGGAAGCCCAGGTCCCGGGTGCTGGAGGGAAGCCAGTGCCAGCAGCCGGGGGAAGGAAGGCCTACTCTTGCACAAATTTTGTGCATCGGGCCTCTAGTATGCATATAAGATCTTTGTTTAATCTCTTCCCCCACCCATCCCTCTTCTCTCTAAGAATCATCAGTCTGTTCCATTTCCATGCCTCTGATTCTATTTTATTCACCAGTTTATTCTGTTCATTAGATTTCATATTAGTTTATTTTGATTTTTAGATTCAATTGTTAATAGGTATATATTTGTTGCCATTTTGTTGTTCATATTTTGATCTTTTTCTTCTTCTTCCTCTTCTTAAAGAAAACCCTTCAACATTTCATATAATACTGGTTTGGTTGTGATGAACTCCTTTAGCTTTTTCTTGTCTGTGAAGCTCTTTATCTGACCTTCAATTCTTAATGATAGCTTTGCTGGGTAGAGTAATCTTGGTTGTAGTTCCTTGCTATTCATCACTGTGAATATTTCTTGCCACTTTCTTCTGGCCTGCATAGTCTCTGTTGAGAAATCAGCTGACAGTTGTATGGGCATGCCCTTGTAGGTAACTAACTGCTTTTCTCTTGCTGCTTTTAAGATTCTCTCTTTGTCTTTAGCCCTTGGCATTTTAATTATGATGTGTCTTGGTGTGGTCCTCTTTGGGTTCATCTTGTTTGAGACTCTCTGCGCTTCCTGGACTTGTAAGTCTATTTCTTTCACCGGGTAGAGGAAGTTTTCTGTCATTATTTCTTTAAATAGGTTTGCAACATCTTGCTCTCTCTCTTCTTCTGGCACCCCCAAAATACAAATGTTGGTATACTTGAAGTTGTCCCAGAGGCTCCTTTCATGATCTTCATAGTTTGGATTATTTCTTTTTGCTCTTCTGGATGTTTTTTGCTTCCTCATATTTCAAATCATTGATTTGATTCTCAGAATCCTCTACTGTTGAATGCCTGTATATTATTTTTTATTTCAGTCAGTGTATGCTTAATTTCTGACTGGTCTTTTTCCATGTGTTTGGCTTTCTCACTAAGATCCTTGAAAGTCTCACTAAGTTCCTTGGAGGTTTCTAGAAGACTCTTGAGTAACCTTATAACTGTGGTTTTGAACTCTATATCCAGTAGTTTGCTTTCTTCCATTTCTTTCATTTGTGAAATGTTTCTTTGTCTCTGCATTTCGGCTGCTTCCCTGTGTTTGTTTGTATGTATTGGGTAGAGCTGCTATGTCTCCTTGAGTTGATAGAGTAGCCTTGTGTAGTAGGTGTTTTATAGGGCCCAGTGGCTCAGCCTCCCCAGTCACTTGAGCTGGGTTCTGTATTTTAGTTGTGATTTTGATGTGGTTTTGGGAGGTGGCAAATACAGGCATTTACCTATGCCACCATCTTGGTTCCTATTTCCATTAATTCTTAGTGTGACGTTTCTCAAAATTCTTAAGCCCCCAGTGTTTTAGACATAGGATTAAAAATTAAATTCACTCCAGATCCCACTCTTCTTAATACTGTGGGGGCCCTCTTCAGTTGGAGCTATGAAATATTCAACTTTGGATGCATATTTAAGAACCAATCATTCAGTTTATCAGCCAGCAGTGACCAAGTAGCTAGCCTTGCCCTATCTTTCAACTACTAGATGTTTGACAATGAAGAATTAAATGTTAAGCTACTAAACTTCTTGGTCAAAACTATTTCCACTTACCCAGAATTTGGGGAGAATGAAAATGTTTGTTACTGCCTGAATCACCTCAAACAAATATAAACCTTTCCAGTCATTCGTAAGTCAAAAGTATTTAAAGACCTATGTTGTATGATAATAAAAAATAGATAATTCCAAAATTATCTTAGTACAATTAATTTCCAGATTTATAGAGATTTTGTTAGATAGGACAAGGATCTCAAGGTCTGGGCAGTTCTAAATGTTATTTCTTGCTAAATGTTAAAGTATAGCCCAGTATTTTGCAGATGCAGCAGTAAACAGGATGAGCTAACAAGGAACTCAACGGGATGAAAGTAGCCAACTGAAAAGAGGATATCAACATACTAGAGGCCCAGTGCATGAAATTTGTGCACAGTGGTGGGGGGGGGGCCTCCCTCAGCCTAGCCTGCACACTCTCACAATCCAGGACCCCTCGAGGGATGTCCGGCAGTCAGAAATCCCTCTTGCAATCTGGAACACCTCGTGGGATGTCCGACGGCCAGTTTAGGCCTGAAACCAGCAGTCAGACATCCCTCTTTGCAATCCGGGATGCTGCATGCACCAGTGACCATACTTTTATACAGGTGAAAGGCATCTTGCTGTTGTATGGGCAGCTACATTTTTTTTGCCCTGATTATAAAAAGTAGTACCTAACATGATCCTTCTGAGGCAGTAGTACCATTTTCCCCATCTTATGGGTGGAAAAACTGAAGCAGAGAGAAGTTAAGTAATTGGCTTTGTCACACAGTTATAAGTGTCAGAATCAGGGCTGACCATAAAATGTGCAAGCCAGAGTCCATGCATGTCATCGCTGTATCATCCTGTTTTTTCAGTGTTAGAGTAGTCTTGCCAGGTTTTAATTTTTAAATCTAAGAGACTGTTCCCAATATATAGGAGTGCATGTTTGTCCCCATGTAGAATAAACAGGATGTGGACAGTTTGTAGATTCTTCTGATGAATTAGCATTAAGCAGCCACAGATCTCTTTTTCAAATACTGCAGAAGCCACCTTCCTTGTTTAACTGTGTGTGGGATGTAGCAGTTTATAAGCTATGACACAGTCACTCGCAATCCAGGACCCCTTGGGGGATATAGCAGTGTGCCAAGCGACAGGCAGCCAGGGAGGAGCCTAAACTGGGTCCGGGCACTGTGCCACTCACACTTATCCTGGCCTGCTGTGCCTGCTGCCATTGCTAGGTAGTGCTGCTGTGGAAGCGGGAGAGGTTCCCTCTGCCACAGCTGCACTTGCCAGCCATGAACCCGGCTTCTGGCTGACCAGTGCTCCCCCTGTGGGCGCACACTGACCACCAAGGGTCAGCTCCTGCATTGAGCGTTTGCCCCCTGATGGTCAGTGCGCAAAATAGCGACTGGTTGACTGGTTGTTCTGGCTGTTCCATTGTAACGGTCACTTAGGCTTTTATATATATAGATAATTGACCAAATAGTGCATATAATTAATGGCTAAGCTTCCCTTAGCAAGGCAGGGCTTTGGATATGAATCTCCTGTCTCTCCTTTATTTGCTGCAAGTAAATAAAACTACCTTGTAACAACCACATCTCACTGTTTAATGGAGTACCCCAAGCAGTGATATATGATTTCTTTATATCATTGTCTTGTGAATTGTGCATAAAAGGGTTTTTTAATATGTGGCATTGAAATGTGAAGTCATTCCTTAATATTAAATTTACAAGTTCCCTTAAAAAAAGGATTATTTACTTAAAGATTCAAAGTCATACTCCAATGAGTTGTGTATATTTTATGGCCTTTGCTACAGTTCCCCTGAGTATTTAAATGACCAGCTGGACCCTAAATGCAGCTGGGTGACCTCCTAATAGCCTCACGGCCATCAAAGGGAAACTTCTTTCTGGGTGAAGGAGCCTGGACTGTGATTGCATGCAGTTGGTTGTGCTGAGCCCCCCAGGCTACAGCAGAATAACTCAGGAAGACACACTCAGCATTTTAATCATACTTTTTCAGCTGGGATGGGGGAGGAAGAAGAATCAACTTCCTGCTTGCTTTAAAGTGTGAGAACAGAAGATTCAACCACATGAACTTGCAGCTCTGCCTCTCTCGGTGGCCTTCCTGTCCTCTTTCAAGTCAGGCACTGAGCCCTGGGCCTCCCAAGTAGATCTGGGAACTTGCTTGGACACCTTACTTCATTGCTTGAACCACACTTGTAGATTTTTGCCCACCCTTCTTTAAGTTGCTCTTGTTTTTGTATCTGAAAGTACTCATCTGCCCCTGCCCATTCGCTTGTGCCAGGTGCAGCATCCTGGGTTTACCACCAAAAGAGACTTCACAGATGCTAAAAGTTGGTATTGCGACTTGGCACTTGGGCTGAGGGGTCTGAGATTTCCGGGTATTCAGCAGGTCCCGTTATCACTGGTGAATTACTTTCCAGCCCATTGTAACAGCCTTCCTCCTGGACCCACTCCAGAACAAATGGCCTGAGGACTTCGTTAGCCTCCTTTTCAATAGCAAAGTGTCCTTGTAGGGTCTTCTCCCAGCATCTGACCCTGGAGCCACCCTCTGTAGATGATGTTACCATCTAAGCATATCTGTTAAGCTTTCTTAACCTTCCTGTCTGCACCTCCAATCAGTGAAATGCAGTGCCAAGGAAACCGGAAATGACTGACAATGTTTACAACAATAGAACCATTAAGTTAATGACTTTTTTAAAGGGAGCTGCTTAGGCATGATGGCAAAATAATACTTGAAATACCAGAAATATCAAAGTGCAAGCATCCATCCATTGTGAATCTAAAGCAAACTGTAATAGGAAACAGTTTGCTAATCTAACTGCAACCCCCCTTCCCCCGCCACGAAATAGTCTAGAAATGCACTATAAACAATATAAATGTGATAAATCACTTTCAGACTTTCAATTTGAAAAGTTAAGTGGCAGGGGGTGCTGTCGTACTTGGGCTAGTCAATATTAGTTTCAGTTGTATTTAATACTTGAAACAACTCTTGCTTCTGATGAAAACAGGCAGGGATGGAGTAACACACACACACACACACACACACACACACACACTCTTGTCTGGGGACTTCAGGGAGAAATTAGGGGAGAGGTCATTTGCCTGGACCTGAGCAACCCATGTAAAGAGCTAAGCTGCCCTTATACCCTTCTCTCTGTCCATGGTGGGAGGAAAAGACCCACTTTTCTGCTCCGGAAATCAGAGTAAAACCTCAATCCATGTGAGTCATTAGTCAAGCCCCAGGGTCAGCCAGTGCAATGATTAAATGGCCATTATAGTCCCCCAATAGAATTAAACAATGTTTCCAATTTTATCATACCCCAACCCCAACTAAAAATTTCCCAAGTTCTTGAGTTCACTTGAGAACGAAATGAATGTGCTCCTAACCAGTATTAATGAAATTTGAAAACAGCTGAGTTTGCCTAGTTGACTTTTGTTGTTTCCTTTCCTTGAACTGCTCCGAGATACAATTTTAATTGGCAGACATAATTGCTTTTGTGAGTAAGGTCATTCCCAAGTCAAATGAAGGAACTGAGTCAGCATTGAAAACATATATTTGACCACTCACCTACAGATGTTTGTCATCCACCAAGTGGAGATGGCAGGGGTTAGTAAGGGCATGGGGCTGGGAAGTGACCAGAGCTTGCAGCTGCCACACAGGCGACCCTTTGGCCTCCACTGGAGCCATCAGCCAATGGCGTGGCTGAAGGGGTGCTGGGCACTGGGGCTGCCCTCATCAGTTTTAGGACTCACAGGTTAGGATGGCTGGTCAGTATACAGAGTCTGTGTGTGTCAGCGGAAGTCCAGCCCGTCACTTCCGGTAGCTCTCCCTGCAGAGCGAGGGGCTGTGTCTGTTCCTCCCTTTCCTAGCCTTGTCCACAAGCTGGAGGGGATAAAGTGGCCCCATGGCTGAGAGGAGGTTTATGTTGGCACAGGACACTAGAGCGTGTAAACCAGTCCTCCCCCGGGGCCTGTAGGATTGCCCGAGATGGCCATACTTAGGAGCAGGACATGGATTTTTCCTGAGGTGAAAAGCATTTCTTTTCCCTTTTGGTTGTTGAGAAACAAAAATAAAATTAATTTAAAAAGCATTCAATCATGCTAAGAGCTTTGTTGTTCTTTGGAGGCGTGTTTATTTTCAGCCAACCATCTCTTTTTTTGCAAAATAGCCTCCTTTGCTATCCTTAGGCAACAACATGTAACTTTTTGTTGTTTGTAGAACATGAAAAATGTCTTGTTTTCCTTTATTACATCTGTGTTGGTGATATTCTTTATTAGAGCAAGAGATAGCATCTGCTTTTATTGCTTCCAAAATCTGTCTATTTAACATATGCCAAACTCCACACTGTTTGAAAGGAAGTCCTATTTTTAAAACATTATCTTCATCTTAGTATTTCTGGCTTACTGTTCCCATAATCTCTCCAAGGCAGGAATGCATCCTTTTTGGTAATGTCTGGTCTTAGTCATGGTGAAAGTGACTTCTAAGCTCTGGGACATTTTTCCTTAATGTTCCCCTTATCTGTGTGTATGTAAGGACTGCTTTAGTTAGCCTCCCAGGTCACTCTGGGGGTTGCTCATAACTCTCTTCAGTTCATCTTTATAAAAGAACTCAGTTTCACGCCCCTACTGGCTCCCATACCTTATGAATGTCTCTGTAATGTTCTGTGTCAGACCTTCAGTTAGGCTGCTTTCTCTGCTTCCAAGCTGCTGGTTACCACATCCAAATGACCTTTTTTAAAAATATGTGTTTTTTTTTATTTCAGAGAGAGGAAGGGAGAGGGAGAGAGAGATAGGAACATCAATGATGAGAGAGAATCATTGATTGGCTACCTCCTGCACACCCCCTACTGGGGATCAAGCCCCCAACCCAGGCATGTGCCCTGATTGGGAATCAAACTGTGACCTCTTGGTTCATAGGTTGATGCTCAACCACTGAGCCACCCAGCCAGGCCCAAATGATCTTAATCACACAATATTAATTAATCTCTCCAAACCATCCCTCTGGGCATCTGGGTTTTGCCCAGATGTGAGGCTTCTTGATGGCATAGCCCAAAGACTGCCCTGGGCCCTCACAGCTCTCCCTGTGCCCCTGGGGCTGCCTACTGGGGCCTGTGACAGGAGTGTTAACAGAAAGGGCTTCCATGCCATGAGTAAAAACCTGTCTCCCTTGGTGATAATTTTTGGCATGTGGCTCTTCACGGGAGGAGAATCTGCTTACTCCAAACAAACATGGTCAGGATGGAAGTCAGACCTGGTGGTTGTTTTTCACATCCTCTTAATCTTCTGATTTAAAATACTTGTATTCACTGTCATTCCTGGCTGGGTGGCTCAGTTGGTTGGAGTGTTATCTCATGTACCAAAAGGTTGTGGGTTCGATTCCCGGTCAGAGCACAAGCCTAGGTTGCAGGTTCTATCCCTGGTTAGGGTATGTATGGGAGGCAGCTGGTCGATGTTTCTCTCTCTCTCTCTCTCTCTCTCTCTCTCTCTCTCTCTCTCTCCCTTTCTCTCTCCCTCTCTCTCTCAAATTATATCCTCGGATGATGATATATATATTCAGCATGTCCCAAAAATGTATACACACTTTGAATACTTACTCATTCTAATGGGTCAAATTTGAAAAGAAAGAAACATCAATTGAGCTATCAGCTAAACACTGTGCATACATTTTTTGGGACACCCTATATATATTTACTATCAAGTGATGTTCCAATTTCTTCCCAGGATCCAGCATAATGGTCTTTAATGTGAGCAAGACCAGCTGCAGAAATGTCAAACCGGGCTGCTGGCTTGGTGCCTGAGGGCCATGGGGGGCAGGGAGCAAAACTGAAGGGCTCCAATTCTCACGAACATATCACTGAGCGCTGCAACTTTTCTCCAGTTGAAGCTACTTCCTATTCAGCTCCCTAACCGTTCACTTCCCTGTGTTCTTGAACTTGGGCCAAGGTTGTTTCTCAGTCTCTACCGTTCTTCCTCTATACTGCATCTAAGCAGAAATGTTTCTTTCAGTAGAGCAAGTTCCTTCAGTTCCATTATGAAGCAAGAGGTAGAGGGAATCAGAAGCCCTCACAGAGAGGGAGGTTCATTTATTAGTCATCTTGTGCAACAAGAACATCAGACACAAAAAAGCAAGGCCAGTTTAGCTTTTAGTTTCATTCTTTTCTGTGTTGCTCATGCTGAGCCTGAGAAAAGGTGTACTGAGGGATTTTAAGCCAGCTGCTTATAAATGTTTTTTTTTTCAAAGCATCATTGCCAACTATATTACATTTGTATACATGAGAAGAAAATCTCTGCCCAGACCAAAAAACACCTCTTTGAAAACTCTCTGAGTCCTGCCCTCAGCAACTGCAAATTCACACCTTTGCCCTCTCCCAGACTACAAGGACAGCTCTCGGGAGCACAGAGAAAACGTGTAAAGATGCCCGACTGGCATGGCTCAGTGGTTGAGCATCAACCTATGAACCAGGAGGTCATGTTCGATTCCCAGTCAGGGCACATGCCTGAGTTGTGGGCTTGATCACGAGTGTGGGGCATGCAGAAGGCAACTGATCAATGGTTCTCTCATCATTGATGTTTCTATCTCTTTTTCCCTCTCCCTTCCTCTCTGAAATAAAAATATATATTTAAAAATAAAATAAAAATTGCTTACACCTTACTGTAGCCCTGCCACTCAGGTACCTACTTATGGATACACACACACACACATACACACGCACACACACATGCACTATCCCTCCTAACTTCCATCCCTCTAGCACGAACACAGCACCCACAATGCCTTACAATTGGAAACTTAAATGAATTTTCTTGAATGAGAAATCTGTGTAGGAACAATGTTTAACAAATGCCTTTTCATCGGCAGTCTGTGTTGAAGCACGAGGTTCTCCTTGAAGTAATATTTATACATGCGCCATTTGGAGCATAATAACCTGATTAAAATGGAATGACTTTCATAATGTTGTTAGGGACTTGGGGGTGGTTGGTCATTGCTTTTTCTGTTTGGATGATTTCCTCAGAAAAAAAAGCTTTCTGACTCTTGGGAATTAAGGTACAGTGCACTTATCTCTTTTCAAGGTGTCTTAAATGCCTATGGGAATGAAAGCCTGGGTCCTACCAAGGGTAGAGGTGAAAAGGATAGGATAGCACATCAGTCTGCTGGGAACCATAGTCATGAATAATTTAAAACATTTTCCCCTTTCCATATTAATACCCTACATCTGCTTGGAATTTCACAATTCCAAGTTCCTTCACATAAACTAGAGGCCTGATGCACAAAATCTGTGCACTGGGTGGGTGTCCCTCAGCCCAGCCTGCCCCTTCTCACAGTCTGGGAGCCCTCAGGGGATGTCCTACTGATGGCTTAGGACTGCTCCCAACAGGGAGCGGGCCTAAGCCACAGTCTGGCTGCAGAGGCTCAGAGCATGCCCCCCTGGGCAGGTCCGTGGGTCCGCCAGGGGCCTTGGTCTCCGCTGCGGCACTGCTAGGAGCACACCCTCTTGGGCGGGTCTGCTGGGGGCCTTGGTCCCAGCCACGCTGCGGTTTGGAGCATGCCCCCCTGGGCGGGTCCGTGGGTCCTCTAGGGGCCTTGGTCCCAGGGCAGGTGGTGTGGTATTCCTGCCTGCAAGCCCCTGGCGGGAGTGGCCTTGGAGCTGGACAGCACTGCACTCCCACCAGGGGCCTTGCTCCCAGGGCAGGAAGGCTCCCAGAGCAGGCTGTGTGGTTTGCTTGCCCGTGAACCCCGGCAGGAGTGGCCTCGGAGCTTGGCAGCGCAGGGGTTGGGGGCGGGCTCTGAGCCATGCCATGGCTGCTTGGAGCCCGCCCCCAGCCCTGGTGTGTGGTGTGTGTCCACTAGGGCTGGGGGCGCGTGCTCTGAGCTGGTCGTGACGTAGCCTCTCGAGCTGGTCATGATGTCCTGGCCTAATTTGCATATTTCTCTCATTATATAGGATTACTGTGGCAGACAGTTTGCTGCTCATTAACAGCCCCCATCCTGATCTTGTTCCCGTGGCAACAACCTAGCCTGGGGGATGAATCATGAGTGGTCTAAGTCAGTGGTCCTCAGCTTCTCTCTACAGTACAGTCAGTCACCTGGGGAACTTTTAAAAACATCCCAATGCCGGACCAATTATATCAATATCTCTAGGGGTGGAACTCAGGTATTGACATTAGAAACAAGAGCTCCTCCAGTGAATGTAATGTGTCCAAACATGATGATGCTAGTCACTTTCACCGATTTTTGGACCAGTCAATTCTAGCCAGTGAGATGTAAAAGGAAGTTGGCTGGGGGCAGGGGATTCTGGGAAAGGTTTCCATAACCAGATTGAAGGAAAGAGAGACAGATAAGGAAAAACTCTTCCACTGCTTACTTGCTGATCAGTTTCCTCCCTTTCTGCATTTTAAAAACCCTGAGTAGTCGTGTGAGGAAGTGATGCTTGTTGCTGAGGCTACCATCTCGTGACAGTGGGAAGATAAGCTGGTGCATGAAATCCAAAAAGATGCAAAAGGTGGAAAGGGTCTGGGTCCTTGGTAACTTGATTCAGGGTGCTGAGGCCCCCATCCAGCCCTGAAAAAATTGCACCAACTCCCTCCCTGGCAAATCCTGGTTGTCAGGTCTGGACCATCCAGGAGTTACTCAGGTCAATTAATGTGTAGACCTTTTTCACTGATGAGCTGAGGGCATGGTCAGATGCCCCATGAGAAGGGCAGCCATGGGGAGGCTGGCTGGAGAGGTACCAGCTATCCTGTGTAGGTTGTTGTTGGCAGCTCCGGGATATTTTATTGATTTGTTCAGTAGTTGAAACATCCTATATAATAAAAGCATAGTATGCAAATTGTCCCCTCGACTGGGAGTTCATCAGTGAGTTTGACGGGGGGGGGGGGGTCTGCAGGGCTGGCCGGGGGAAGGGAGGGAGTACCTGGGCAGCCAGCAGCTGCTAGGGACCCTACCAGTGCATGAATTTCATGCACTGGGCCTCTAGTATTAGTAATAAAGCTAAATGTGTTTCTCACCCCAGATTAGTCTCTAAGAATGGCTGGAGTACCAATGGTGTTGCCAGGGGCTGCTAAGGGAGGCCAGGTAAGGGTGTGTTATAATGGAGAGATTCTGAGCTCTGGGTTCGAACGCCAAAGTTGCTTCACCCTCACCAGCCCAGGTGTGACTTCAGGCAAATTACTTAACTTCTCTGAGTCTCAGATTCCTCATCTATATAACTGATAACATGTCCAAATAATGATATATGTACAATGCCCAACTCAATGCATGGTACATAAGGATCCATTCCCTTCTCTTCCCTAAAGTAGAGCCTGACAGGGTTTTAGAAACTCATCGATGGGTCAATAATGTTGGTGGAGACATGGTAAGTGTCCAATAATTCCAGCAGAAATGTGGGAGGAAGGGATTAGTCACCAAAGTATGGAAGAGCCTAAAACTGGCTCCCAGATGTCCCTGCAGCCTTGCAGAGAAAGCCCGGTTGGCCTTCCAAACAGCAGCACTAGTGTCTCCTCCATAGTCACCTTTATACTAGTAACGTCCTAGAAGATGAAGCCTTGTACTAAACCCTCCTCTCTATTCTCTTTCTTATCCCACCCCAATCAGCACTCAATAAATGTTAAGAAAACTGGGGATTCCTGGTCAAGGGCACATGCCTGGGTTGCAGGCTTGATCCCCAGTAGGGGGCGTGCAGGAGGCGGCCAATCAATGATTCTCTCTCATCATTGATGTTTCTATCTCTCCCTTCCTCTCTGAAATCAATAAAAAAATATTTTTAAAATGGGGGAAAACTGAAAAGTTTCTGGGAGACTGTCAGTTCTATAAAGTCATAAAATGCAGCATCTGCCCTGGAGAGGGGATCCCTCAGGCCTCTGAAGGAGGGTTAGGGACCATTATGTTATTTACATCTGTAAATACAGGATTAACAGATGAAAGGATGTTTTTGTTCAGATGTGACAAGTCACCCTGGGCCTTACTGTCCTTTCCTCTGGAAACCAGGAAGGAACACAGACTTCCCAGAAAGTACAGAAACTGACATACAAAACCACTTGATTACTGGGAGAAAATTCAGCCAGCTGCTACTAACAACAACAATATCCACGTTCATTAACATCTTCAACTTTGTCCTCAGAGCGTCATCCCAGGGGAATAGTGAATTATACTATAAAATAATGAATGGAAACTTAAGTCACTTCCTCCCACCAGGCCCGGCTTTTCCTCCTCCTCTGGACTGCACAGTGCAGAAAGCTTCACCCTTCCAACTCCCACACAGTTTGGGGAAACGTATCCCCATGCCACTGACTAGACTCCTAAAGTCAGCCTCATGCAGAACAAACTCTTCCCTCGGCCAACAACTGACCAGACACTGAACACATTCTGAGATCATTTCAGCCCCATTTGAGCATCTCAGGATGTATACTTTACAGAGAAAGAACAAAACAAATTGGGGGGGGGCGTGTTTTTTCACAAAGCTCCTCCTGTTGCTACTGCGGATCTAAGGTTGCCCTAGCTGGTTTGGCTCAGTGGACTGAGCGTCAGACTGCGGACCCAAAGGTCCCAGGTTCGATTCCGGTCAAGGGCACATGCCTGGGTTGCGGGCTCGGTCCAACGTGTAGGAGGCAGCCAATCAATGATTCCCTCTGATCATTGATGTTTCTATCACTCTCTTCCTCTCCCTTCCTCTCTGAAATAAAAATATTAAAAACAAAACAAAGAAACGGATGGGATGAAGCGAGGGGAAGCCCGGCCCTGAGGTCTTGTCGACACTAGAGGAAGCTGACCAAGCAGCTCTTGGGAATTGCTGTAAATGGGATATGGTCAAATGTCCTGCCAACACCAGCCGTGGGGGTAGGAGGAGACTCCACATGAGCCAGGAGGAAAGCTAAGTGCATTCTAGGCCACTATACCAGAGCCTGAGACACACACGGGCAAAAAATATTGCAAGAGAAGCCTGACTATGCCTGTGTGCTTGGGAACTCAGAAGAAAAGTTCTGGAACCTGCACATCAGAGAGAGAGAGGGAGAGAGAGAGAGAGAGAGAGAGAGAGAGAGAGAGAGAGAGAGAGAGAAGAAAACAGATTGGGGGAGGTAGAATAAGAGTCAATAACTTTCCACCTAACCCCACAGCACAGATTGCCATCAAGATAAAGTCATCATCATCGACCTCAAATGGTCCCCCAAATTCTATGCTCTGCATGTCAATTTCCGGTCTCAAGTTCCAGTATGACTTTCAAACCTTTCCCGCTCTCCCCAGACCTCTGCTCCCCCTCCCCCTCCCCCAATTCTCAACAGATGACCTTCACTCCTACTTCATAGAGGGCACTGGGAGTGCCTAGACCTGGGTTCCGGCTCAGCCATACTTAACCTCTCTCATCTCGGGGCCCTCCCTGGAGGAGGCAGGTGGCGACGCTCCAATTCCGCCAGCAGCGCTTTCCCACCGCTCAGACCTGTCCTGACCGTGTGAGCTCCGGGCCGGCATCACGCCCTCCCCTGCAGGCTGGCCCCAGCCCCTCCAGCCCCTCCCGGGCCCCTCCCGGTCCCAGGCGCCCCCTTACCCGGATCTCCCCCCGGGCTGCGGCCGGGAGGCTACGTGGCGCCCGCGGCCTCCACCTCCTTCGATGTCTCCTCATCCAGGCCGGGCTCGGCGTCGCCCTCCTCCCCGCTGCGAGGGTAGGCCAGCAGCCGCATGGCCGGGGCGCAGGCGGCCTCCACCTGGCGCACCTGCTCCCGGCTCAGCCGCTCCCGCCAGGCGTGCACCGCCTCGCGGGCATCGCGCGCCGACAGGTGGAAGGGCCGGTCCGCCCCGTAGGCCGAGCCCCGCGTCATGTTGAGCGCGAAGGCGTCGAGCGCGGCCAGGGCGCGGAGGCCGGCGAAGCGCAGCAGGCGCCCGAGCTGGGCGCGCGGCTGCCGCACCAGGTCCTCGTAGCGCAGCCGCAGGTAGCGGCGCCGCAGCCAGCCGGGCGCCCCGCGCGCGAACAGCAGGTCGCGCAGCCAGGCCTCGCAGATGACCTCCAGCGCCCCGGTCAGAAAGAAGTCGGTGCGCGGCGCGGCGGGCAGCGCGCGGGAGGGCCCCCCCCCGGGCCGGGCGCCCACGCCGGGCGCCAGCAGCACCCGCGGGAAGCGATCACCCCGCTGGCGGGTGCGCAGCACCTGGATGCTCTCGCGCAGCAGCCCCTGCCGGGATTTCAGGCGCGAGTTGTGCACGGCCCGCGGGTCGCGGAAAAGCTGCACCACCTTCAGGTTGAGGCCCGGGTCCCGCAGCAGGGGCACCAGCACGCCCAGGTCCAGGAGGCGCACGTCCTTGATGACCACCACCGGGTACTTGCGGCACTCGGCCTCCAGGGCGCGCAGGGCCACGGGCGGGCAGCTGCGCTCGCAGGCGGCGTCCTCGACGAGGCCCACCTCCGCCCGGGTCCGGGCCGCGCCGGGGCACAGGGGCGGCGAGCAGATGACCTTGTTGGTCCGCCAGCGAAAGAGCGCGGCCGTGGTGAGGTTGGCGGCGCCCGCGGCGCGCGCGGCGGGGTCCCCCGGAGGCGCGTACAGCCGCAGCACCGAGAAGTCGCAGCGGAACAGCGAGCGCAGCATGTCGCGCAGCGCGCCCTGCAGGCTCTCGGCGTCGCCCGGGTACAGCGCCTGCCACAGGTGCCACATGGGCTCGTACAAGTAGAACACGTCCGGGTGCTGGTTGAAGAGCTCCCCCAGGAACGACGAGCCGGTGCGCCAGGTGGCGTGCACGTAGATGTGCTGCTTCTCGCCGGGCACCGTCTCCCCGACGGCGCCGCTGAGGTTGCCCGCCGCACCGGGGGCCGGGCCCGCGGGCCCCTGGGCGGCCGGCCGCGCCTCCGCGCCCCGCTCGCGCTCTCCCGCCGCCGCCGCCTCCAGGCTCCACACCCCGAGGCTGCGGTGCAGGCCGGGGCAGGGCCCGGCGCCCTTGTCGCCGTCGCGGCCGCCGTCCAGGACGGAGGGGATGAGCAGCAGCACCAGCGTGTACAGCACCAGCAGCAGCGCGAACTTGCAGTACTCCCTGCGCCGCCGCCGCCGGCTCTTCATCGTTGACCGACCCTCGGAGCGAGTGGGGCGCCCGTCCTCTCCCCTGGCTTAGGAACCCTGTCGGGAGTCCGCTCCTCCGGCCCCTGTGGGCCCCTCTGAGCCGGGAGGAGCGGAGCCACCGGGGCTGGGCATCCGCAGGGGAAACTTGGGAGGCGGTGTGG
Organism: Myotis daubentonii; assembly: GCF_963259705.1. Taxonomy (NCBI): domain Eukaryota; kingdom Metazoa; phylum Chordata; class Mammalia; order Chiroptera; family Vespertilionidae; genus Myotis; species Myotis daubentonii. The sequence goes on along the minus strand of NC_081861.1, from coordinate 3,819,745 downwards.
CTGGTGGCGGCGCCCCTGTTCCTCGGCTCAGCCGCCGATTGGCCGCCTTGGCAGCCGCCCGCCTCGCCCGCAATTTCTCCCCGCCTCCTTCCCTGCTGGGCGGAGTTGCGGGGGTGGGTGGTGGGGGGCGGAGTCGCCGGCTGGGGTGCACGGAGCCAGACCCCACCTTTCCCGAACTCCTCCGTAATGAAGTCAAGTCTTCATGAATTAACATCAGGCAAGGGAGGGGCTGGTGTACGGAATGTACCCAGTGATGGGACGTGGACCCCACCCAGAGATCTCCACTGCCTCTCTGTCCACGTGTCCCCTGCCTGGCCATCTCTCTCACAGGCAGGCTCGCTTCCACACTATTTAGAGTCAGGTTCCTGGTCACCATCTACATCCAGTGCCCACATCCGCCCAGGATGAGTGTTAGAGTTCTGGATGGAGTATCTCTCCACTTAGATAAAAATACACGACTGCGCCCTGGCCCGGTGGCTCAGTTGGTTGGAGCATCATCTCATACACCAAAAGGCTGCAGGTTCCATTCCCTGTGAGGGCACATACCTGGGTTTAGGATTTGATCCCCTGCCGGGCACGTATGGGAGACAGCCCATCACATCAGTGTTTCTATTTCTCTCTCTCTCTCTCTCTCTCTCTCTCTCTCTCTCTCTCTCTCTCTCTCTCTCAAATCAATAAAAACATATCCTCCGGTGAGGATGGGGGGGGGGGGGAGAAGATTGCACATTACATGGAGGTCCAGAGAGCTCAGAGGCACTACTGCAGTCATATGGCGCACTTAGTTATTAAGGTGTAGTCTTTGTGAAATGTCAAGTGTTGAGTTGAGTTTTGCCCCCTGAGGTGCTTGCACCTTTTACAGACATCCTGAGAACCTGTTTACTCATTTTAAAAGTGCCATGATTTTTAGTGCTTCTGTACTTCCTGGTGTTGGCGTAACCGAGACTTCTGACCCAAGTGAGCAAAAAGCACTTACAGAATCATAGTGGGAATGTGGAGGCGTTTCTCAGGAGCTCAGTGTTTAGAAGACCCATAAGGGGGGACATGTACTCGAGGATGGATGGAAAAGTGACAGGAAGTCCAAGAGGCAGATTAAACTCGGAGTTCCTGAAATCCAAAAGAGAACTGAAAAGGATAATTTTTGCTCTGTTTCCTCAGGATAATGAGCACTCTTTTGCAGAAGGTGGTGTACAGTTAATGGAAGCTCTAAAGCAATTCTCATCACAAGGGAAAGGTGTTCAAAGTGGAAGAGTCAGAGCATCTCAAACGCTCTTCTTCAGTCTTTTTTCATCACAGAAACTACTCCACCTATGAAATCACCAGCTCAAACATCCACGTTCTGTCCACAATTCTGTCTCCTTTCAATCACTTGCTCAAATTTTCTCTACTCTCCAACCTCATTGACCAGTACCCCCATTTTCTTCTCATTTTCATATTCAGCAAAAAGACCCCAGACCATTATTTTAATAATACTTCTGCCAATAACCTAAACTCCATGTTCCTCTGTCTTTTAATTACTTATTTAGCAAAATCTCCCAAACCCTGCGTTTTACTCTTTCTGTGCCTGCAGACACTGTTGCGAAAAGTTTCCCTACAGGACAGATTGCATCAAGATAAAGTCATAATCATTAATCTCAAATGGTCCCTGAGATCCTGTACTTTCCAAGTCAATTTCCAGGCTCAAGACTATTTCAAACCTTCTAGAAGGAGACGTCTACACTACTAGTATTTAGATCTTTGATCCCTCTCTTTGCCTTCCACGACACCTTCCCATCTCAACAGATAACCTTACCTCCTTCTTCAAGAGAAAATGAAACTGTTTTAGATAATATCTCACTTTTCCGATACCAGACCTATATATCCACTTACATCTGTACCCATCTTTTCCTTTGTGGCAAGAATATATTTTCCAATGTAAATCTATACCTTTGTTCCTTCCCCATGTTTTTATATCCACCCTCCTGTCTTCTTTTAAGCAAATAGGTGGCTCTGTGCTCACTTGAGTGGAGGGATGTGGCTGGGCAGAGTGCAAAAGGTGTTTTATTTGCAAAGTCTAAACCCCAGTAGAGTGTCATAGGTTTTTTAAATAACCAAGAAGTTGTATCCTCCTCTCTTCATGCCCTTTGGCAATACCTACCCACACTGACCCTGGGATGGCCTTGTGACTTGTATTGATCAAAGGGATAGTAGTAAATGTGTCACAAGCAGAAGGTTGAAAAAAAGCTTCCACTGTGGGGACTACCCCCTTACTGCTCTTGGGAACCCTGAAGTTGCTGTGTGAGGAAGCCTGGGCTAGCCACATAGATCAGAGAATAAGCCTTTCCAGCTGATGCTTCCCAGACCAACTGGCCTCCCAAGCACCAGACAGGTGAGAAAGGATATCCTAGACTAGTACATCTCAAACTTTAATCTATATATATAAAAGCCTAAGTGACCGAACAACCAAACAACCAGTAGACCCCAGTCTCTATGATGCACACTGACCACCAGGGGGCAGGCGCTCAACGCAGAGCTGCCAAGCAACAGCAACTTTGCAGAGTACTCTCTCACACTCAGGGACCCATCAGGGGATGTCAGACTGCCGGTTTCGGCTCGATCCCTGCAAGCCAGGCCAAGGGACCCCACCTGCCAGAGGGACCCCACTCACTCCGCAGACACCCTTTGAGCCCTAGCGCCGCTGCAGGTGCAGCCGGCCAGGGAGGGACCACAGGAGGTTGGCTCCAAGGTGTGTCCAGCCCATCTTGCCCAGTCCCGCCCCACCGGCCACCTTCTAATTAATTTCCTTTCAATGTGCACAAATCTGTGCATCAGGCCTCTAGTTAATTATATGTTATGCTCAGTCTTTCACATCCTTAAGAGGTTGACTTTCTAACATGTTAAGGACCAGACAGGTTTCCAAGCTCTGGCCAAAGGGATTATTCTAGAAAGATTGTTAGGATATCACTATATACCACTCTATTTCCCACCAATAAAAAAGTTGTACCGTGAGAAGGTTACTTTCATTCTTTCCTCTTTAAACATAACTCCATTCCCTGTAGTTTCCTTACTACCTCTCAAGTGGCTCCTTTTTTAATTTTAATTTTGTTAATCCTCACCTGAGGATATTTTTTTCCATTGGCTTTTAGAGAGAATGAAGGGAGGAGGAGAGACACAGAGAGAGAAACATCAATTGCTTGCACATGCGTGGGGGCCTACAACAAAGGTATGTGCCTTTGACCAGAATCGAACCTGGGACCCTTAAGTCCAAGGGCCAATGCTCTGTCCACTGAGCCAAACCGGCTATGGCTCAAGTGGCTCCTTCTTAATCTCCTACATAGTCTCCACCTAACCCAGTGATGGCGAACCTATGACATGCGTGTCAGAGGTGACACACGAACTCATTTTTTTTGGTTGATTTTTCTTTGTTAAATGGCATTTAAATATATAAAATAAATATCAAAATATAAATCTTTGTTTTACTATGGTGGCAAAGATCAAAAAATTTCTATATGTGACACAGCACCAGAGTTAAGTTAGGGTTTTTCAAAATGCTGACACGCCGAGCTCAAAAGGTTAACCATCACTGACCTAACCGAACATATTGGGAATCCAAAAGCTCTATCCTTAGGATCTTTTTCTCATTTTATTCAACCACCTGGGACTCAATTACCATGGCCTTTCCCAGCAAGTCTTCATTGTTCACTCAAATAGCATTTCCAGATTTCTCTCTTGAACTCATTAATCTCATAATTCTACTTTTGTCCCAGCAACTGCACCTGGATGCCCTCCAGGCACCTCAAATTCATTTCATCCCAAACCAAATCCTTTATACCCCTCTATTCCTCATGAATTTCCTGTTTTGCATAATGCTATTATTACACATGAACATGCCAGAATTGGAAACCCCACAGTCATCTTTGTACATGCCTCTCCTTTTCTCAGACAGCACATCCAGCCATTCACCATCTACCTATCATGTGAGTGCCTCCTAAACATGGCTCCATCATTAACCCTTTACCATGCAAAATGTCATCGTTCCTCAATCCACACTGTGTCTTTCCTCTCCAGCATTGTGTGATCCATCATCTTTTAATTGGTTTCTCTGATTCCCTCTTTTACTGTGTTCACACCTTTGTAAAACAGCTCTCTGAGGCCCACAAGACCAACTTCACACTCCTTAGCACACCTCATAAGGTTTTTCATAGTGCTGTCCTTACTCATTAGTATGCCTTCTAAAGATTTTATAGTCTGGCCCCAACCTACAGTCTCACTTCCCACCAATTCCTTCCTCTTCCTCTTCTATCCTCCACTCCAGTTCAGTTGGTAGCACTGTGTGTTTTATGCTGTGTGTTCTAGCCAAACAGTTCCGGGTCCGGCAAAAATGTCAAATAGTTTGATGCTTTTAAGTCTGAGCTCAAGTTGTTTCCTCTGCCTGAACTGCCTTTTGTCCACATCTCAGTCTGTGAAATCTCATTAGATTTGAAACTCACATAGCAAGAAATGAAGGGGTATGAGAGATGGACGTTATTTAAAGAAACAGTTGCCCACTTTAGCATTCTGTCCTTGCTGTTCTATTTTTGTATATAGGCAAGCTGATGTGACTTCATGCCAAATGTGAAAACACACAATGCAGCTAAGAACTTGAAAAATTTCACTGTCAATATTGGTCATGATTTTTTATTATTCTTGGTCTTCTTTTATAAATGTGACTTCTTGATGAATGCCATTTTGTAAATGAATTCAAGATGTAGATAGAGAAAACAAACTAGAGGCAATTCTATTTTAGTCACTTAGCTTACTGGTCTGGACAATTTATCCATAGTCTATAAAATGTCACCATCTGCTGGAGGAAGAAAAAATGTACAATTCAACTTTGTTGTGTGAAGTATTATTTTTCCCAGTCAACATGATTAACTACTTAGGATTATAGAACTTTTCTTTTAGCGAGATGATTATACTAGTTTGGTCAGTGAAGAATTACCAGGTCACATAAGCAAATATTACTCACTACTCTGCTTTGTTTGAGAATAAGCTTTCCCCAATGGGCAATTCAGATAAACTATTCTTTTAAGTGGTTTAACAAGCAACTACTTCTCAGGTCCACTTGCCCTCTGTTTTCACCTGTTTGCAGTTGATATGGAAGTGTTGGGTATTAAAATTAGCTACTGTATAGGTGGAACTTCCAAAAATGGCTTAATAAGAAGCAATGGTAAAACTGACAAAATTGCAAAAAACCATCACTTCAGAACTCTGGATATTGACCAGAAGGAGAGGAAAGAGAAAGGGGCAGAAAAATGTTGGGGAGAAAATAATGGCTAAAACAACCCCAAATTTGATGAAAAATATTAATCTAGACATAAAATAAGTTTAATGAATCCCCTGTGGGATAAACACAAAGATCTCTATCCCTAAACATATCATATTCAAACCATTGACAGCCAAAACCAAAATACTAAAAGCCACAATAGAAAAGTGACTCGTTGGGTACAAGGACATCATATTATATGCAAGGGAATCACAATGACTTCTCATCTGAAACAGTGGAGGCCAGAAAGCAGTGTTACAGGAGTAGGAAGCACCAAGAATATATGCAAAGTGCCAGCAGAAGAAAACAATGTGTCAACAGCCAAGTCTATATTTAGCAAAACTATTTTTCAAAAATAAAGGCAATGGGTATAGGATGTGCATAGACATTTATGTAAAGAAGATATAGAAATGTCCAATAAGCACATGAAAAGATCTTCAATACCATTATCCCTCAGGGAAATAATCCAACGGTATACCACCCTGGCTGGGTGGCTAAGTTGGTTGGAGTGTCGCCCCTACATCAAAAGGTTGCAAGTTTGCCCTAGCCAGGTTGGCTCAGTGGATAGAGTGTTGGCCTGCGGACTGAAGCATCCCGGGTTTGATTCCAGTCAAGGGCACATGCCCAGGTTGTGGGCTGGATACCCAGTAGGGGACTTGCAGGAGGCAGCCAATCAATGATTGTCTCTCATCATTGATGTTTCTATCTCTCTCCCTCTCCCTCCCTCTCTGAAATCAACAAAAATATATACTTTTTGAAAAGGTTGTGGGTTTGATTCCAGGTTAGGGCACATATCTGGGTTGTGGGTTCGATATCTGTTTGGGGAGTGTATGGGAGGCAACTGATAGATGTTTCTCTCATTCTCCCTTCCTTTCTAAAAGCAATAAAGACATATTTTTTAAAAATAAACAAAAAAAGGAAATTAGGACGTAATCAAAACAGCACACTAAAAGGGAAAGCAATCAATGAAACACAAAAGAAGGCAGTAATGAAGGGATTGAGGAACACAAATTATAGAAAAATCAAATAGCAAATGACAGAAAAAGTCCTTCCTCATCAGTGATCACTTTAGACATACATGATTTAAACTATCCAATTAAAAGACAGGCATTAGCAGGATATAGTTTTAAATATGTTTTTTATGGATTTTAGAGAGAGAGAGGAAGGGAGCCTTTGGAAAGTCCCTGCTTGTGGGTCACAGTATTCATTCCATGAGGATTTTGAGCATAGCAATACCACCTTCTGTAGATACTCTTTGGACAAAGTTTCTAGCTTGCTATTGACCCTATTTGAGGGTCCTGCTTTTACTCTTTCTGAATCCTCCTCTTAAAAGTTAATAACTATCCTGAATTCTAATACCAGAGAGAAGAATTCCATAGATTAGATGGCATGTTTGTGACCCTGGAAAAGCAAACAAACAAAAGGGGCAATTTGGGACTCCAGGAAAATAAAAAGCTAAGCAAAAAAGTAAATAATTATTGGAAATAATTTGCTTTGTTATGAATTTCCTCATTTTATAAATTTCTTGTTCATATTATTCAGTTATTTTAAAGACCATGACTATTTTTTAAAATATATTTTTATGTTTTAAATTTTTTTAAATTGATTTCAGAGAGGGAGAGGGAGAGAGGGATAGAAACATCAATGATGAGAGAGAATCATTGATCAGCTGCCCTATGCATGTCCCCTACTGGGGATTGAGCTTGCAACCTGGGCATGTGCCCTGACAGGGAATTGAACTATGTCCTCCTTGTTCATAGGGTGATACTCAACCACTGAGCCACACTGGACAGGCCTAAAGGCCATGACTTTTAACTTCTATGCCTGAATTAGCTGTGGGTCTGCTTCTCTTGTCTACTTTTACCTTAGTTTTGATTCTGTGACTGGTAATTTTTTAATACCACTCTGCATGAGAAATTATAGGTGCTCTAGATGACTTGTAGTTTCTGACAGGCAATTATAGTAGGGGCAAATTACCTTAACTCAGTTAGCTAATGAGCTAATTCACGGTAGGATATCAATATTTTAAAGATTTATTCCCACTAATTCCTAGGTAAAGTTCTTCAGAAGATCCAATTGAATCTCAGAGGGAATGTGGGGATGGGTGGGAAGAGATCAACCAAAGAACGTATATGTATACTGGTGGCCCAGTGCATGAAATTTGTGTACGGAGAGGGGGGGGTCCCTCAGCCCAGCCTGCACCCTCTGCAATCGAGGACCCCTCAGGGGATGTCCTGTGGGATCAAGCCTAAACCAGCAGTCGGACATCCCTCTCACAATCTGGGACTGCTGGCTCTTAATTGCTCACCTGCCTGCCTGCCTGATTGCCCCTAACCCCTCTGCCTGCAACCTGATCACCCCTAACTGCCCTCCCCTGCTGGCCTGATCTTGCCCCCAACTGCTCTCCCCTGCCAGCCTTGTCTTGCCCCCATCTGCCCTCCCCTGCTGGCCTAGTTGCCCCCAATTGCCTCCCCTGTTGGCCTGATCTTGCCCCCAACAGCCCTCCCTGGCTAGCTTGATCTCACCCCCAACTACCCTCCCCTGATGGCCTGGTTGCCCCTAACTGCCCTCCCCTGATGGCCTGATCTTGCACCCAATGGCCCTCCCCTGCCTGCCTGATCTTGCCCCCAACTGTCCTCCCCTGCCGGCCTGATTGCCCCTAACTGCCCTCCCTTGCCGGCCTTATCTCGTGCCCATCTGCCCTCCTCTGTCGGCCTGACCTCGCCCACAACTGCCCTCCCCTGTCAGCCTGGTTGTCCCCAACTGCCCTCCCCTGCCTGCCTGATCTCACCCACAACTGCCCTCCCCTGCCTGCCATATCTCGCCCCCATCTGCCCTCCCCTGCCAGCTCGGTTGCCCCAAATGGCCCTCCCCTGCCAGCTTGATCTCACCCCTTGCTGCCCTCCCCTGCCGGCCTGATCTCACCCACAACTGCCCTCCCCTGCCAGCCTGTTTGCCCCCAACCGCCCTCCCCTGCTGGCCTGATATCACCCCTAACTGCTCTCTTCTGCCAGCCTGATTGCCCCTGCCTCTGCCTGTCTGATCACCCCTAACTGCCCTCCCCTGCCGGCCTGATCTTGCCCCCAACTACCTTCCCCTGCAGGCCTCATCTCACTCCCAACTGCCCTCCCCTATCGGCCAATTTGGTTCTGATTGGTCAGTTTCTATGCCAGTCGGTGTCAAAAGCTCCGCCTCCTAGGCAGCCATTGGCTTCTCACAGTTCACCCAGATTTGGTTCTGACTGGTCGGTTTCTATGCCAGTCAGTGTCTCTGGACCTATCTCCGGGCCTGATCAGAGAGGTGGGGCTGATCAGCAGCCACCCTGCGGAGGCCTGGAGAGAAACAGAGGCGTGGCTGCTGCAAAGCCTGGAGAGAAAGAGAGAGGCAATGGCTGGACAACAGCTGCCACAGAGGCTGTGGATCAGACCCTGCCTCTCTCTCCGGGCCTGATCCGCAGCCTCCTCAGCAGTCAGTGCTGGGTTGCTGCACCCTCAGCGGCAGTCAGTGCTGGGTCACCACAGCAACTCAGCACTGACTGCAGGACTGACTTCTGGTGTTTGGTCGAGCCTTCGGTAGGTCATTATGGACTCTGGGTTTTTATATATTGGGATATGCATAACCATGGACACAGAATAGTGTGGTGAAGGTCTGGGATAGGGGTAGGGGGCAGGCTAGAAGGGATCAATGGGGTAAAAAAGGAGGAGACATATGCAATTCTTTCAAATATATATATTTAAAAGAAGATCCAATTGAAAGTCTGTGGTTTTTACCAGAGCCTATCATCACTGGTGGGATCTGAACTTTAAGTTTGATCTCCTTGGCACATAATTCTGCGGAAAGGTCCTAGTTTCTCAGGAACTTGGCTGCTGTGCATCTCTGAATCTGTCTCATGCCATTTACCAACCATTGAGCTCCTTGTGGGAAAAAGTAGCTCAATCCATTGGTCTTTTCTTCACTTCTCTTATCTCAATAGTCTTGCCACTCAAGTCCCACTGTCTTAGCTCAGGGTTTCAGGGTTTCCTTGGATCCTAGAAGCCAACTGCAGTTCCTTGCCACATGGATTTTTCTCAGCATGGCTGCTTTCTTCATCAGGACAGCAAAGAAAAACTCTCTAGTCTGCCAAAATGGAGCTACATCCCATCACCTTTGCCATAATCTATTTGCTAGGAGCAAGTCTCAGTTCTGCCCACACTCAAGGGGAGAGCATTATATAGGGCAGAAATTATTGGGGTCACCTGGGGTATACCTGATAAAATTGCTGACAATAGGACAAGGAAAAGAGGGGAATATGAGCATTCACAAATATCATGGTGAATGAGATTTCTATCTTTCTATTGGATGTCAGAAGTCAGTTTTCTCATTACTTTGTGGTACTTTCAATCATTCATCTCTCCTAACCTATAAAATTTGTTAGCTGATAAATTATGTCACAGGATTTGGTGGTTACAAACTAAAAAACTATGGAGATGTTTTATTTTTATCAAAAAAATAACATTCCAGATATTAAAATAACAGGAAACATATTCTAAAGACACAAAATACATACTCAAAATCATAGACTCAATCACATGGAAAATGAATAGGCAATACACACATGCCCACATGCACACACACACACACACATGAAAATTAGGTCATTTTTAAGAGAATGATGTCATATATCAAAGACAAAGCTGAATGAGAAAATAAATGGAAAACAGAATCAAGTATATACAAAATTGAACAACTGGTAGTTTCTGGAGAAGACATTTTAAAAATCATCAATAATCCCAATGCCCAAATGATAAATAACTTAATAATTTGGAGTATTTCCTTCCTAGTTTTTTGTTCTTTGTGTCTACCTAGACCTAGACACATACACACAGCCCTAAAATATATTTTAATATAATACAAATATGTTTACTTATATATGTGCATATAATTTTACTCATAATAAAACTGCTATATTTCTACCACCCAGAATCACTTATATAAATGGTGAATATACATCCTCTATGTATTTCTTTACAATGTAAGTCATGCAGTATATTGTTTTATAATCTATCTTTTCACTTAACAGGATAATTCTTAATTGGTACATATTACTCCACCTTTTTGATATAGCTTTAATCAATTGCCCATCATTGAATAATCAATATTTTTGCTATTTTAAATAATATTGCTGTGACGGTAGATACACTAAAAATTAAAAATCTTTCATTGCCTCATAAAATCTTTAATAATAAAAGTGTAATATGCTAATTAGACCGGATGTCCTTCCGGGCGACCTTCTGGACAAAGCCAGGGCTGTGAGGGAAGCCCGGGTACTGGGAGCCTGCCAGCGGCTGGAGGGAAGCCTGGGTCCCAGATGCCATAGGGAAGCTGGTGCCAGAAGCCGGAGGAAGGAAGATGTACTCTTGAATGAATTTCATGCATCGGGCCTCTAGTGTAACCATAAAATGATTAACCTTTCTTAAAAGACAAAATATTATGTTGTAAGCACTGTTCCTAAGCAAGTTGTGTCAAAGCTTACTATTTGTCTTTTCTGTGTTTGCAATTCTGCACTGAATATACTGATAAATATGTGGAAGATCTTCTGTTTGATCTTCTCTCATGGATCATGCTGACTCATCCTTTCTCACTCTATTTAAGAAATACACTGGAAGTTTGCCCTAACTAGGATTAATATTTTATGCTTTATTGTACTGTTCTTTTAAAAATGTCATACTCTATTCCACAATGAATATATCTTAGTGTTACTAATGAGTGCTTATTTGCAGCCTCCGCACCTTTTCCACAATGTTTGGAACATATTTCTCTCATAATTTCTAAAAGTTTTATAAATTCATTAAATTTGTAGTTTTTCCACAGCATAAATACTCTGATAAGCAATGGCATTTAAATTCTCTCCAAAGGCTTTCCAACACCAAGGCACAGTTTTGACACTTTTGAAATCTTTGATATACAATTTTCCATGCATGCATAAGAATTCTGGGTGAAATATTGATCACATTTATTATATGCTTCTGCAATTATACTTTTTATTAAGTTAAATGAACATTAAATACTATATGAAGAATTTATGACCTTTAAGAGTTACTCCTGAGGATGAATTGATATACAATGAAGTATAACTGCTAGTGATGTTACCCCACTCTTAAGTATATTAAGAGGTTTTATCTCCTGACTGACTTCTCTGATGTTTAATGAGAGTTGACTTCCCACTGAAGGCTTTGCTACATTCTTTGCATTCATAGGGTTTCTCTCCTGTATGAGTTCTATGATGTACAATGAGAGTTGATTTCACATGGAAAGCCTTCCCACATTCGCTACACTCATATGGTTTTTCCCCTGTATGAATTATGTGATGTTTAATGAGAGTTGACTTCCTACTAAAGGCTTTCCCACAGTCACTGCAGTCATAGGGTCTCTCTCCTGTATGAATTCTCTGGTGTTTAATCCGTAGTGACTTCTTACTGAAGGCTTTCTCACATTCACTGCATTTATAGGGTTTTTCTCCTGTATGAGTTCATTGATGTACAATAAGGGTCGATTTCTCACCAAAGGCTTTCCCACATCTTCTGCATTCATGAGGTCTCTCTCCTGTATGAGTTCTATGATGTACAGAGAAGTGTGATTTTCCACTGAAAGTCTTCTCACATATGCTACATTCATAGGGTTTTTCTCCTGTGTGAATTCTCTGATGAACAGAGAGGTCTGACTTTCCCCTGAAGCTTTTTCCACATTCGTTACACTCAAAAGTTTTCTCTTTTGTATGCATTCTCTGATGTTTAATGGAGGTGGGTTTCTTATAAAAGGTTTGCCTGTGTTTATTGCATTCAGGTTTCTCACCCATCTGAGTCCTCTGATGCATAAGGCTTGACTTACCACGTTTGATACCTTCATAAAATGCTTGTCTAATGTGTGTTTTTTCATGTCTAATAAGGTGATATGAACTCTTAAAAGTTTTTGTACATTCACCACATACAAATGGTTTCTCTCCTATATGAGTTCGCTGATGTTTAATTAGAGTTGACTTCTGGATAAAGGTTTTCCCACATTCATTGAATTCATAGGGCTTCTCCCCTGTATGAGTTCTCTGGTGTGCAATGAGGGTTGACTTCTGGCTGAAGGCTTTTGCACATTCACAGCATTCACAAGGTTTCTCTCCAGTGTGAGTTCTCTGATGCACAGCAAGGTTTCCTTTCTGGATAAATGCTTTTCCACAGTCAGAACATTCATAGGGTTTCTCCCCAGTTTGAATTTTCTGACTTTTAAGGGCTTGCTTATGGTGGAAGGCTTTTCCATGGTGTTTAGGTTCAAAGATTTTCTCTGCAGGTTGAGCTTTATCAAGATTAGAACAGAAGCATAATTTCCAATATGCCTGATATTCATCATCTTTCTTTTTTCCATAGCTTCTATTTTGACTAAGAAAGTTCAAATTATGTTTTGAACATCTTTCCCATGAATAATATTTAAGGAGTCTTTGTCTTATAGAAACGAAGTCTGTGCTGGGATAAATAATTTTTCCGCACGTTCTTATTTCTTGGTCACTCGCATCCTTCAGAGTTTCCTGGTGTATAAATGTAGCTTGCCACAGAAATTTATCTTGGCTTTCCTTGTGGTTATCTTTCTGGTCATCAGCTTTCCAGAATTCTAGGGGGAAAAATGCAATAAATCATCAAACTTGTAAATGCTCCTACTACAATGTTCTAGGATAAAATTAATTCATAAACATCCCACTGAGAAGTCCTATCAATAGATTTGAGCTGATGTGGATGGACCCTCCCTATGCTCCTCCACCACTACCAAATGAAAAGGCAAATAAATGCTGGCTCATATTTAACAAAAATAATTTAAAACACAGTCAAGCTCAAAATCAAGAAAATAAACTTATTACATGTGAAAAGTGAAGTGGGAATTTAAAGTGGTGGGATGAACAGAAATTGAAGCTTGAGGATTTGCAGGGGACTCCAGACCATAGGGCACAAATGTTCAGGAATGTAATTTGCGCGTAAAGCTGGAATCACAAGGTGTTTCCATGCTTGTTTAACAGGAACTAGAAGGACTCCCCACTGGTCAAGGAAATTGAAAATAAGGATATTATCTATATAATAAAAGCCTAAGCGACTCTTATGGCAGAACGACCAGAACCAGTCGCTATGATGTGCACTGACCACCAGGGAGCAGGTGCAGGAGCTGCCCCCTGGTGATCAGTGCACTCCTACAGGGGGAGCACTGCTCAGCCAGAAGTCAGGCTCACGGCTGGCAAGTGTAGTGGTGGTGGCAGTAAGGAGCAGCGAGCAGGTGGGCGGTAAAGATTGAGGGGTCCCAGACTGCAAGAGGGCACAGACTGGGCTGAGGGACCCGCCCCCCCCCCATGCGCACTGGGCCTCTATTGTATAAGAAACAAAAAACCTAGCTCTGTAACCCAATTCAAGTGATTATCAGTGTAGTACAGCAACAACAATCTGAAAAATTAACCTGAAAATTGGTCCTGTTATTAGTAGCAATGGCAAATTTTCCAAAACTTTCCAACAATGTACATACCCTATATTGTTATGTTTTTATAGTTTAGGGCTCACAGCCCATCTATGGAAAACCAATTCTCACTGAAGAGCTCACAGTAAGCAATTAAAAACCTCACAAGGAAATGAATCATTGTGAGAGAGAATTAGCAGATACATTTAAAGATACTCCCACATTCCTAGAAATATAACTAGTAGAAACATATGGATTTTAAAATAAATACATTTTAAGTATACAAAAAAATCAGGTAAGAATTGGACTATGGGTTGAAAAATAGGAAATTTTTGGGAATACTATGTATTAAAAGGGTAATATGCAGATTGACCCTAACAGCAGAACGACTGGGAATGACTGGTCACTATGACACACACTGACCACCAGGGGGAAGATGCTTAATGCAGGAGCTGCCCCCTGGTGGTCAGTGCGCTCCCACAGGGGGAGTTCTGCTCAGCCACAAGCCAGGCTGACGGCTGCCAGCACAGCGGTGGTGGCAGGAGCCTCTCCCGCTTCCTCAGCAGCACTAAGGATGTCCGACTACAGCTTAGGTCTGCTCCCCGCTGGCAAGTGGACATCCCACGAGGGCTCCCGGGCTGCCAGAGGAATGTCTGACTGCCAGCTTTGGCCCGATCCCCCTGGGGAGCGGGCTTAAGCCAGCAGGTGGACATCTCCTGAGGGGGTCCCAGACTGCGAGAGGGCACAGGCTGGGTTAAGGGACCCCCCTGAGTGCACAAATTTTTGTGCACCGGGCCTCTAGTATAAATATAAAAGAATATATAGGTGTTAAACTAGAGAGGTTGAACTAGTCACAGATAAAGACAGATTTAATGAATTAGATGACAGCTTGAGAAATAACACAAAAAATGTAGCATAAAGAGCTAAGAAAATAGAAATATGTTAAGAGAAATAGAGAAATGATAAGTTTCAACATAAGTTTAATATAAAATCCAAATGGAAGAACAGAGAAAATGGAGAGAGGCAATATGCCAAGACATAGGTTAACAAAGAAGCCTTGAGAATGCTATACTTAGGAAGACCTCCTTGGGAGGTTGGCCCTTGGCTGACATTTGGGAATTTGGAGTTCAGGAATGTCCCCACCATTCCCTAAGAGATAAGGCTGCTCGTACAAACCCTGTGATTTATGCTGAACATCTCCTTTCCTTCTGGGAGTCTGGCATTTTGGTATGTGCTAAGCGAAGTTTGTGTATCTGACCAGCCTCTAAGAAAATCTGAGGGTGGTGAGCCTCTAATAGTCTTCCCTGGGCATAAACATCACACAGGTTGCTGAATTTCACTACTAGGAGAAGTGTGCCCTGTGTGACCTTTCATGGGAGAGAGAAAGCATAAGGGATACTATACATGAATTCCTCCAGAATCTATTACTGTTTTTCCCCTTATGATCTAATTATATATGCTCACTTCATCATTGTAATAAATTTTAGCTGTAAGTACAACTATATGCTGATTCCCATGCGTCCTTCTCAAGAATATCTGAATCTGGTAGTGATCTTGAGAGCCCCTATCTAGGTTTAAAAAAAATCAAAAATATTAAAGAATATTTTCAAAGTCCTAAGAGAAGCTACATTTTATAACTATTCCTAGATAAATTATTTCAAAGAAAGATGACAAATATAGACATTTTTGGACAAGAAAAGACAGAGAATTTACCACAGCATGGCTAAGAATAATGCTTGGTACTTGAAATATTCAGGAGGAAGATGGCCAAAGGGGAAAAGGGCGGTAAAGAAAATACAGCAAAAGCAGAAAAAAAGAGGTAAAGAAAAAGCAGGCTATATAGAAAATACAAACAAGTAAGAAATACAAATATAGTAATAGCATAATAAATATTAACTAAAAGCTGACCATATTAAATTGTATTTTTAAACATCAGCTCTTTGCTTCCACAAGACAATTAGAACAAAATGAGAGAGAAATGTTGAAAATAACATTATAGTAAAACAATGCTTAATATTATACAAAACAGAATGAACTTAATGCCAAAAGCAAATAAGGTCAGAATATGAACATATTATAAAGAAATTTCATTTACATAGATGCAAAACTCTTAAGCACACAAGGCAAATTGAACTTATTTATGACAGAAAAGACATAATACACCTAGTGATATTGAAAATGTACATACCCTACCAGGTATTCCACTTGTAGTTACACCATAGACAAATTCTGCAAATGTGAGTCGGGATACATGTACAAGAAGGGCAACAAAGTATTAGAAACAACCAAATGCTCACCAATAGAGGTATGGATTAATGAACTGTGATACTCAGACATTGGCATGCTATACAAGAGTTAAAATGAATGAACTAGTAAATATAACATATCAGCATAGGTAAAGCTCAAAGTGCAACACTGAATACCGAAAGCAAGTTGTAGAAAGACGCCTATTGTTTGAGAACACTAATCTGGTAAATTTACAAAAAGAATGTTATATTAATGATAGATATGTAGTAAAAGTATAAAAACAAGGATTAGAAGGATACTCACCATATTCGTGATATTGTTTGTCCAGGGAGGGAATGAGGGGAGCAGGACTCAAGAGGGGAAAAGGGGAAAAGATTTCCCTTTAAATGAAGTTCATAGTTTTCACTACTACACGAAATTAGACTTTTTAAAAACTAAAATGAGATTACCACTGACCCTCAAAAATAAAAAGGATAATAAGGGAATATTATCAACAACTATATGCCAATAAATTTGACAATTTAGGTGAAATGAACAAATTCCTTGAAAGGTACAAATTACCAAATTAATTCAAGAATAATCTGAATAACCCAATATCTACTAAAGAAATTGAAATTGTAATTTAATACCTTCTCACAAAGAAAACTCCAATCCCAGATGCCTTCACTAGAGAATTCTATCAAACATTTAAGTAAAAACTAATACCAATTTTACACAAATTCTTCCAAAGAACTGAAGAGATGCAGGAATACTTCCAACTCATCTATGACTTCATTATCTTGATTGTGGTGATAGATTCATGGGTGTGTACATGTCAAAACTTATCAAATTATACACTTTAAATATGTGCAATTTCTTGTATGTCAATTATACAATAAAGGTGTTAAAATAGCTAGATCAGTTCTTAAAGACTGTCATAGCATTTGCAATGATCATATTCGAAAAATAAGCTATCAAATTAATGATCTAAGCTTCTACCTTATGAAACCAGGAAAAGAGAAAATTAAATTCAAACTAGCAAAAGGACAGAGATAAAGATAAACCTAAAATTAATGAATTTGAGGTTTCTATGTCTGGCTACAATGAAGTATGTCTATTGATTATTTCAACTAAAAACTTTGGACAAAATATGTAAAGCAACTGCTTGAGGATTCTAACAAGTAAACAAAAGCGGGGAGACTTGAAGGTGAACCAGAAAGTGGAAAAGCAGCCCGTACATCACTCAGTTTTTTTCACAAAACTTTGTCCCAATGGCATATGAATCTCCCTAAGACATGAGCTCATCCAAGAGCTGTGCATGCAAGGAAAGCAAAGCTTCATACAAAAACTTTAAGAACTGAACTAAACTAAGATTTAAACCACAACTCAAGTCTGAGACCAACACCTGAGTAACACGTGTGTGAGACAGACCTAAAGCAGGACAGTGAAGGCTTTGAAAATTGTACCAAGACTTAAACCATCACTCAAGTCTTACATTAACTCTTGAAAGGTTCATACACAACACAGATCCAAAGAAGCACAGTGAAGGCTTTGAAAACTGAATTGACTGTAACCAACACCTTCAGATGGTGAGATGAAACTGGTGGTCTGAATCTAACCAGGTTAATTACATGATAAATGAATATTAAAACAACAAAATAATCACCAGTATCTACGATAGAATCCAAAATTATCCAACATAAAGAACCAGCAAATTAAAGAAACTAAAAATAAAAAATTTTTAAAAGTTGCGAAGGAGCTGGGGAGCAGAAGGCCAATGTGTAATTGAGCTAAATCCTTGTCTTTCACAGAAGGGTGGCAAAACTAAACACTCCCAAGAATTAAAAACAGAAATCCTGAAAAGAGGCTGCACTTGGAAGTGTGACTAGAAACACACTAGGATTACTCTGAATAACATACTGTTCAGAACTCCTACATAACATGAGCCTCCACTACTTTTAATATCTTACTAAAGGCCCAGTACACGAAATTCGTGCAGGGGTAGGGTCCCTAAGCCTGGCCGGTGATCAGGACAGATCTGTGGTGCAACCGGCGGGGCGGTCTGGGGGACCCCCACTGGCACCCACATTGGCTGGCCTGGTGCCACCCACTTGCTGGGCCTGCCCCCCCCCCCCCGCTGCTGCAGGTCACCTCCCTCTGTGGGGCGATGCAGAGCAATCTGGGGGAGGGTGGGCACTGGCACTTGCCTTGGCTGGCCTGGGGCCTGCAGGCTGGGGTCAGCTCCTATGTTGAGCATCTGCCCTCTGGTGGTCAGTGCGCATCATAGCGACCAGTCGTTCCACCAGTTGTTCTGCTGTTTGGTCGATTTGCATATTAGGCTTTTGTTATATAGGAAGGAAGGATACTTTTAAAAAATATTTTCATTGATTTTAGAGAGAAACATTGATCCATGTCCTCGCATATGCCCCTGGACCTGGAATCGAACCCAAAACTTGGGTATGTGCCCAGGAATAGAACCGGTGACCTTTTAGTGCACAGGATGATGCTTAACCAACTGAGCTACACCACCCAGGGCAATATTGTATGCTTTTTATATAAGGGAATCAGAACTCCAAGGCTGGACTGTGCCTTTAGTTTGCTTTTCCTCCTTCCAGGATAAGTTGAGTGGGAAGGAAGTACTGATAAGAGGAGGAATATGAAATAAGAATGAACTCACAGTCATTATAATCCCTGGAAACATTGGAAGTAGGAAAAGGCATGCCATTAGTAGACTGGAACTCCCAGTGAATCTCTACAAGGCAGTAGATATGGGAATGACTGAGCAATGAAGAGGAAATTGTAGCCCAAAATGTCCCTGGGAGAAGCTACAGAGTGGTGGGTGTATGTCTGCACAGGAAGGTTCTGAGGGAGAGGTTGCCTCTGCCCAGTAGGCATGGGCTCTGGGAAAGGCACCCAGGAGTCACTTGGGATCTGCCGGGTCAGTATCTGACTATGGCTGTAGCTCTGACACTAATTTTCACAGAAAATTCAGATTCAGTCAATTTGAGGTGCATTTCTACTTAGAGCCCAGGCCTTGACCATGTTGCTAGTCCATGAACCACACTGAATAGTAGCAGAATTCTAGACCAGTGATGGTGAACCTATGACAAGCGTGTCAGAGATGACATGCGAACTCATTTTTTTGGTTGATTTTTCTTTGTTAAATGGCATTTAAATATATAAAATAAATATCAAACATATAAGTCTTTGTTTTACTATGGTTGCAAATATAAAAAAATTTCTATATGTGACACCAGAGTTGAGTTAGGCACCAGAGTTGAGTTAGGGTTTTTCAAAATGCTGACACGCCGAGCTCAAAAGGTTCGCCATCACTGTTCTAGACAGACTTATTTGGAGTAGGCACACTGAGTGGCCACTGTGAGTGGGGGAGAAAGAGGAAAACTAACATCTGAAGAATGTCTGAATCCCCATTAGGGGTGCAGAGCAAAAATAAACAGATAAAGGGAAAAAAAAGCAGCTCTATCCAGGACTGAGGTATGGATCACTGAAGCTTGCCACCATAAAGTAATGTCCTCTCCAGTTTTTAGTTCTTTTTTTTAATAAACAGATAATACAAAAGACAAAAGAGTTGAGTGGGAAGGAAGTACTGATAAGAGGAGGAATATGAAAACCAGCAGTCACAAGTCAGTTTTGGAAGAGTCTGAGAGGAAATAAGAAGAGAAAATAGAGACCTGTGTGAATGTTGACACTGTTCACTCACACCGTGAGGGCAGGAAAAGACAAGTGGGTACCTAGTCTGATAGAGTTGAAGGTCATTAGCAAAGCTTTTTGTCCACACTGATTCTATTAAACCAGGTAGGATCATTTCCCTGAGGTTGAAGACAAGACTCCAAGTTTCAGACTCAAAGGGACCACCATATAGCAAATAAAGAGGAAACATCACACCTGCATCTACTTCTATTCTGATGAAAATATAAATGCTCAAGAGAGTGAAAGCCCTGAAGGTGCCAGAAAAGATGAAGAAAAGGCTTAGCACTTCTCACTAGGCAACCAGTGTATGGGGGGGCATCCTGTGGATATCACAGCAACTCATTTCAATCTGAGTCCTGTCCTTAAGGCTAGGGCTCTGAGAAGAGCTCAAGGGCATGCCCAAGGCCAAGCTCTCACTGCTCTACTGTGTTCTCCTGGCCCTGTCCTGACTGGCAGGCACATGCTCACCTGGGCAGCTCTGTATTATGGGTTCTCCATCTTCCCTCCTGGCCTCTTCTCCTTGTCCGAACCTGAAGATCACATCTGGTGTATCCACCAGGTATCCTGTGGAGGTGAAATGACACAGGACTTTTTTATTAATGCTGGAGGCAGTCTAGAACCGAGGCCCATCCTTGCAGGGTGAAGATGGTCTGGCCTCGGTGACCATCCCATGAGCACAGCTATTTTCCCCTCATGCAGAACATGCACATAGAAAGCAAGAGCACAAACATACTGTGCCGGGTGCAAACAGGAGTATAAATTCTTGACAGTGAGCCTTAGGCCTGAACTCATTCAGGGCTTCAGACACCCCTGAGCATGCAGCAGCCGAGAGAGGGAGATATGAGTAGGGGTATTCTAGCCACACCATGGAGCAGTCCCTCACCCATAGAGACCACGTGGCCGTAGTTCTCCAGCATGACATCCCTGTAGAGGTTCTTCTGAGAAAAGTCCAGTTGCTGCCACTCCTCCAAGGTGAAGTCCACAAACACATCTCTGAAGGTCAATGATTCCTACAACAGCACATTTTTCTCTAGCCCAGAGTGATGCGCTCGGGGGACTGGATATATATGACTTGTATCAACTGCCTACTCTGTGCCTATCCTAAGTATTTCGATCCTTGCTCCCATCCAGAACTCTGACAGATGAAGACAGTGAGGCACACACAGTGCAAAGTTACTCACCCCAGGTCACGCACCTAGGAATTAGGGATTAAAACCCAAGTGGTCTGGTTTCCACACCCACATTTTTTTTTTTGGTTAATCCTCAGCAGAGGATATTTTTTCCATTGCTTTTCAGAGAGAGTGGAAGGGAGGGAGGGAGAGAGGGGTAAGAGACGAGAGAGAGAGAGAGAGAGAGAGAGAGAGAGAGAGAGAGAGAGAGATGAGAGACACATTGGTTGGTTGCCTCCCACCTGCACCCCAACCCAGAGCCGGAAGTGAACCTACAACCCAGGGCCTATCCTTGACTGGGAATCGAACCTGCCACCCTTTGGTGCACAGGCTGATGCTCTAACCACTGGCCAGGTCTCCACACCTACATTTTAACACAGCACACTGCATTGCCTTCCTCTATATAATTGTCCTTATGCTGTTCACTGTCCACAATTTGACATAGTATAGGATATAAAGTGTTTATGTAACAAAGTTATTTTAAGCTTTATGAAAAAACAGATCTTACCCTGGAAATTCATTCTTTCAACCCATATTTATTGAATAGTGACCAGGCAGTTAAGTTCCAAGGATGTGAAGATTAATAAAAACAAACACCTCCTGAACAGAAGGAGCTTCAGCATAGCAGAGGTAAAAGAACAACAGAAACTCATATATGAGAGAGAGGGAGGGAGAAAGAGAAGGAGGGAGGGAGGGAGGGAGGGAGGGAGGGAGGGAGGGAAAGTGAGAGAGAAGGAGGGTTGTCAGCCCTCAGAGGACAGTGACAGAGAAGACTATGAACAGAGGAGAGGAAGATGTAAATTCTCCTTGGGGCTGACACAGAAGACTTCACAGAGACTACAGAACTAGAACGGTTCTAAATGCAGCTACTCAATCATGACTGTGAGATAAGAGAAAATATATATTTGGTATTTGCTCCCTGGTTCCTGGCACAGAGCTGTTAAAACCCTTATCATTTCCTAAATGATAAAATCACTAGGAACACCTTTTGTTCTAAAGAGAAAGGACCGGGGCTGGAAATGGAGTTAATAATTGAGTGTATGTATGAGGGGAGGCCTTGAAGAAATTCCTATAGTAAGGGATTCAGGGAGCTTCCAGGTGGGTGGACATACCCACATACAGGGAGGGTGACACCCCCACCCCAACTCCATGAGGACAGAAGCTTCTGCACTCAGAACCCTCCCAGGCCTCACCCTATGTAGCTCTTCTTCTGGAAGCTCATCTGTATCCTTTATCATAGCCTATGTTTCCCTGAGTTCTGTGAGGTACTCTAGCAAATTAACCAAGATGGGGAGTCACTGGAACCTCTGGGATCTATAGCTGCTTGGTCAGAAACACAGGTGTGGTGGGCAGTTTTGTGGGACTGAGCCCTTAACTTGTGGGATCTGATGCTATCTTCAGGTAGTTAGTGATAAAAATAGATACAGAAGCAGAGCAACATCGAACAAACTGTCAAACTACAGCGGGAAGGCCGGGGAGGGTTGGTAGTGGGGGTGGGGGGGTAAGAGATCAACCAAAGGACTTGTATGCATGCATATAAGCATAACCAATGGACACAGACACTAGCGGGTAGGGGAGGCCAGGGGAAGGTCAAGGGGGAAAAAAAGGAGACACATAAGACCACCAAGTGTTGGTGTGACAATATAGGATCCAGAGTGTAAATAAATGGGTTATTGGTCTCTGACAGGAATCCGGGCACTTAGAAGAGTGAGTTTTTGTTTGGTGGTGACAAGCCAAACATAGACCTTCCTTTGTTTACCTCAATCTGCTGACCAGGCCAGACACAGACCCTCCGGCTTCCTGGTTTTTGGTGTGTGTGTGTGTGTGTGTGTGTATACAACCCTGGGTGATTTTGTCTTCCAGGGAATAGTTGGCAATGCCTGTAAAGTATTGTAATACTTTAAGCAATTAGAAATAAAATAAAGATTGATTTGTGGTCACACACACAAAAAAAACAAAATAAAAAATAAAATATATTGGAGAATGTAAAAAAAAAAAATTGAGTTAGACTGTAGGATACCCAGTGACAAAGAAGTGCTTGCTGTGGGGAAAAACCTCCACACATTTGGTGACCAGAAGTGGCAGAAGGGAAGTGTTCTGTGTGAATAGTGAAAGAGACACAAAAAGGAGAAATACAGGAAAGAAAGACATGGTGCGGAAGAACTGGCTTTTCCCTTATACAGAAGGGACTCAATGGGTTTTTCCTTTATAACGACCAAGGGTTCTACTCTTAGCTAATCAATCATAAACACACACACACACACACACACACACACACACACACACACACACTAAAAACCAGGAAGCCGGAGGGTCTGTGTCTGGCCTGGTCAGCAGATTGAGGTAAACAAAGGAAGGTCTATGTTTGGCTTGTCACCACCAAACAAAAACTCACTTTTCTAAGTGGCCGGATTCCTGTCAGAGACCAATAACCCATTTATTTACACTCTGGATCCTATACTGTCACACCAACACTTGGTGGTCTTGAATTCAAGGAAACATTTTGCACCCACAGGGCTCCAATAGGCATTCCATGGCATCAGTTTTACTTAGCTCTGCAGAAGAAGGAGACAGGAAGCAGGAGTTCTCAGAGCAGCTCACCCTCTCCTCTCACTCCTTTCAAATGATAGCTCAGTTGCTAGGGACCATGACCTCACTAGAGAAGAGAGGGGGCCACCTGGCTTAGAAGCCTTAAACTGTCAAAATTTAAGATTCACAGCCTTTGACCTAGAATTCTCACCTCTAGAAAGTTATCTACCAGGTCAGATATGGCTACAAACTGAAATGTACATGGATATGTATTGCTATGTTGTTTATGGCATCAAAACATCCTAAATGTACATCACAGAAGGTAAGTATGTAATGGTATTTCCAGGCAGTGGGGTATCAATCAGCCACTTTGTAAATGGAGTACAACCCTGGGTGATTTTGTCTTCCAAAGAATAGTTGGCAATGCCTGTAAAAATTTTTCATTGCCATGTGGGGTGGGGTGCTGACATCAAGAGGGTAGAGGTCAGCGATGTTGCTGAATATCTCCAATGTATACTCAAGCTCCCTACAATATAGCATTATCTGGCCTAAAATGTCAAGAGTACCAATTTGAGAAAACCTGGGGCTGGCCAAATACAGTGAAGGGAAAATGATCATGAAAAGTACCAGAATGTGCTGTAATATATGAAAAAGAAAAAAAGATTTTTATTTCAAGATAGGTACATATGCATACCTGATATCTAGAAGAATGTATAAAAATGAAGGAGATGAGGGGACAGGGGAACAGGAAGAATTCTTTTTCACCTTTTGTTAAACAATGCTTTTGTTTGAATTTTTATCATATGTACAAATTACTTTTTAAAATGCTCAATTCAATGCATTAATGCTCTATTTAGAATATGGTTTTAGAATTTTAGTATGCATATGCTTAAGTAAAAATGGTCTATGATTTACATCGTAGTATCTTCTTCAAATGTAAGGTTAAGTGGCTTCATAAAATGAATTGAATTCCTTTTTATCTTTCAAGAGCCTGGAAAAGTTGAACATAGAAATGACCAGGCCTTTAAAATTTTGTGAAAGTAGCAATTAACCTAGGATTTGGGAGGGCAAATTTGAAGTGTGAATACCTTTGATTTAAAATTCCAACTCCCGCCAAAACCGGTTTGGCTCAGTGGATGGAGCGTCAGCCTGTGGACTGAGAGGTCCCGGGTTCGATTCCGGTCAAGGGCACGTGCCTGGGTTGCGGGCACGTCCCCGGTGGGGGATGTGCAGGAGGCGGCTGATCGATGTTTCTCTCTCATCGATGTTTCTAGCTCTCTGTCTCTCTCCCTTCCTCTCTGTGAAAAATCAATAAAATATATTTAAAAATAAATAAATAAAATAAAATTCCAACTCCCAGGTGTATTCTCCATAAATATCTGCACTACTGGATATATACCTAGAAAGTTGTTTAAGAGGCACTGTTCATAAAAGAAGAAAATTAAAAACCTAAGTATCCATGAATAGAGAAAAAGTTAAATGATACATCCATACTACAAAATAGGAACTAAAATAATCTTTATGTATTGACTAGAGGCCCAGTGCATGAATTCTTGCATGGGTAGGGTCTGGCTGGCCTACCCCGATCGGGCCAATTGGGCTGGGGGAGGGGACACGGGAGGTTGGATGGCTGGCCCCACCCCCGGTCGAACTCCCTGTCGAGGGGACAATTTGCATATTAACCTTTTATTATATAGGATGAGGAACACCACCTGGAATATATAATCAGATGGGAAAAGCAAGATGGATATGGGAGCTGGATGGCATTGGTGCAAGAACGTGTACGACATTACATATGTATCTGTTTTTAGTTAATTTAACTGATGTAAATGCATCCACACCATGCTATCACCAAACTGTTAACAGCGCGCATCTTGTGGAAGAACTGGAGGGAGAAGAAATGGGACTGTTTTGCCTACTATTTTTCATGAATATTAAAACATTAAGCATGGATTTTCTTTCATTATTTTCAACATAAAGAAAAGGCAAAAGTGAACTGGAAGTGAAGAAATGGAAGAAGCCAGATGATTTTAAGTATTTAAACAATCTTCTCTGAGAAGGAAGAGAAGAAAGATGAGGTGAATTTCTCAGAGGAATAAGATGAGAAAAGTATTTGTCTTTTATCTTTTCTTATTCTTTTTTTGGGGGGGGGGAGGGCAAGGATTGGAGAAACCTGAGGTGCACGACAGGTTGAACAGAAAACAGCCAGAGCGGAGGGGATTAACAGATCTTTCAAGGTTACATTAGAGATTCTCCAAAGCTGCCCGAAGTTCACTGGAAACAAAGTAGGGGGGAAATGAGGCACTCACCAGAGACATGGCCATTCTGTTCAGCTCTGGACAAAGGATGATGGAGATCTACAAAGGTAGAATTAGGAAGTTCAAGATCAGTGCAAACAGCCATGAGACCATAATCATCAGCCTAACAATAATCACCCTTGCACCCTGGGTAGAATAATCTGGAAACATGGCCTGGAGCGCCCGCCAGTCTATTCCCTTGAGATATTGCTAAGCACTTGTGGATTTTGCACATGGAATTTTCCCCATTTCCTGGACAGATGTATAACTTGTGTTTAAAAACATCTACTCAGAAGCTATTAATAACCTGGTACCTCCTTTCTCTCAATAATTCTATTCCTGGAAATTTATCATAAAAAGGCAAATACAAAGAGTACAAAGCTGCAAGGATGTTAGTGTAGTTGTTTCCACCATTCAAAAATTTGGACTCAACTAAACCTCCAGCAAATGGAACTCCATTAAAAAGTAAGAAATACAAATAGAAAAAAAAATACAAATAGTAATACCACATGGGCTTTAAAAATGGTGTGGAATCCTATTTTCATTTCTTTTTTTAAAAATATACTTCCATTGATTTCAGAGAGGAAGGGAGAGGGGGAGAAAGATAGAAACATCAATGATGAGAGAGAATCATTGATTGACTGCCTCCTGCATGCTCCCTACTGGGGGTCAAGCCCACAACCCAGGCATGTGCCCTGACCGGAATCGAACCTGGGACCCCCCAGTCCACAGGCTGACACTCTATCCACTGAGCCATCCAGCTAGGGCCTGTTTTCATTTCTTAACATGTTTAAAATCAGGTTACAAAAAGCAACTGCAGTGTGATCCCATTTGTTAAGCAGTATGTGTGTACTAAGGAAGAGCATTCTGGAAGAGCATTTATTGAAATGTTGACAGTTACCTTTGAATGGTGATGTCACCTTTCCTCTTTTGTTTATTTGCATTTCTCAGTTTTGACAGTGAATATTAATTACTAGCCAAATAAAATTTAAAAATTATTACAAATCCCCGATTATCACACTGAGCCCTAGAGGTGACAGACCTTGAGCAAAGTTTGGAGGACAGGGATGTCTTGCTGTGGTTTGGAGGAAACGAGACAAACAAGGGTTAAGAGGGCTGGGAGGAGAGGAGCCCAGCACTGCTCAGTTCCAATGGAGCTGGAAACCACTGACTTTGTCCCCTGCGCCCTCTGCCCTTCATGGGGCTCACCCCACCATCCCTTCCCTCTTTCTCATGATTTTGATTTGATTCCTTGTTGGGCAGTTTTGCAAAGAAAGTTTCAGCCAGGAGCTTTGGTGTGGAATAACCGTTATTACAATCCCCGTGGCAGCATTGAAATAACAGGGTTTAGCACTTGTAGCCTAATAAGTCATGCTCTCAGGCCCAGTTACAGTAGCATCAACAGAAGGCAGAACTGGATGGTAGCATACCTAGCAAGGACTCTGAAGTTCCACAAATTTAAAAAAAGGGAAACGCTTCCCCAGTTTCCTAGCTGTGTGACTATGGACAGGCTCCCGAGCTTTTCTGTTCTTCCTCTCGCTCTATCAAATGAAGATAATCGTAGTACCCACTCATAGGGCATTTACTAGGCACTCAATGAATCCCTCAATCACTCGAACTCCGCAGTCCGCCCCGCAACACACATCGCAGCCCTGCTCTGTCGCTGGACACCCTCCCCCTGAAGCGCTTCCCCAAGTCCGCCTCCCCTTACCTTGCTCGCAGGAACTGACAGCTTCTCGCAGTGAACAACAGGCAGCGGACTCTCACGCCCTCGGGGTCAGGGGTCAGCGGAGCACTTCCGCTCCGGCACCCTGTTACCCCGGAGCCCGCGGTCGGAGCGCGGCGGCGCAAGCGCAGAACCGGTGCGTCCCAGCTTCCCTGTCCCCCCACCCGCAATGACCGACATGGCGTCGTTAGGGGACAGTGGATCTGACGTGGTTCTCTGCCACCATTTTCCGCGAGGACTGGGGAGAGGTCTCTGGGCGGCGAGAGGCAAGCGGGCTATTCTGGCGGCCCCTTTCAAAGGGTACCCTGGGGACTCTGTGTCCCTCCATCCTCCCAAAGCCACCCTATCCACTTCCTTCAGCTCCTCCGAACAAGAACAATAGCGACGCCTGCTGTTCACGGTGCGCAGGGGCCCAGGGCTAGTCCCCCAGAGTCGGGCTGTCCTTTCAGGCTCAGGGGTCAGTGGGCAGGACTCAGGGCCAGTCCTGCAAGGGTCCTGGAGGAGGACCTGGGAGCCGCACTTAGCTGTGGGGAGGGTAGCAACCTACACAAACGAGGGAGAAACTCTGACGCCTGGTGCCCTGAACTAAATCCAGCGGCCACAATTTCAGGGACCCAGGAGAATCTGGCTTCTGCTCTTTTGAAAACTCAGCATAGAGTAGCAGACAGCTGTTCTCTCTAATGCCACTGTAGGCACCTGGTAAGTGGTGACAGTTTTCATTGTCTTCCCCACATATTAGGAACAAACTGGTGCCATTGCAGTACCTGTCCTTACTGTAGAATTTCCCTTTGCCATTTCCTTGCACATGTATGCCTATGCCTGCCACCAACCTTGCCCAGGATCACCACTCAGATCTAACTGAAAATGGTTTTTAAATGGCAGTTAGGTTTCTAATTAAGCGAAAATTCCTTGTAAAGGGTAATCCCAACAGACCCAAGTTGCTCAATTTTTTTAACCTACTTAACATCAAGAGTTGGACTTGTGACAGTTCTGTCCAATAACGAGCAAGTGGAATTATATGGAGAGGGCATCTTTCTCAAATAAAACAAGCAAAGCCTGGAAAGGAGTTTTACTTAATCATTAACCTCTTTATTCTCCCTTATTCTTGCTTGGAATGTAGATAATATCTGGGAGTAGGCCAGTGGTCTTGTAAGAACCAGGCAAGAAACATGAGAACAAACTAACAAGTGGTTAAATAGTAACAAACTGGGTCCCTGACAGGATCATTACGCTACTAGTATTATATCAGTCACAGACTGGCTATCAACAGACTCCTTATTAAATGAGTTCATTAAACTTATTGTTTTCCTAGTCAATTGGGAACCAACTTTCTGTTATTTGCAGCTGAAACTATTTCTAACTGATATAGACTGAGATTCAGGAGAACTTGATTGTAATTCTGATGTGACTACGGTCAAATTTCTGTACAAAAATAAATTATATTTCTGTATAGCAGCAAAAACACATTTAGAAAATGAAATTAAGAGAAAACAGTTTACCCCTAGTGCCCATGTCTTGATCTCTTGCCACCATTCCCATGAAAATGGAACCAGAGTTTTTTAGATTCTGGGTCTGAGGCTGGAAGAATGCGTGATGAGCATGGTTTTCTTATTCTGCTAGAAAGCAAGAATGCACTTAAAGACTAATGGGATATGTCTAAAGGACAGAGGGGGCATCATGAAGGACCTTCACTAACCACTTTTGAGATCATTTGAACACCACAAAGAACAATAGCTGCAATCTATTGCAATACATTTAATAAACAAAAATCCATGAGTTCATAGTGATACTCTAAAAATGAACAAAAAGATAAAAGGAAAAAAGGAGAAAGCTCTCTTATTGTTTTAAAATGAGTTTCAGATGAACAGAGATGGAGAGTTGCATAAGGAAGATTTACTGAGAAGAAATCATCTGTAAAGGTTAAGGAAGATAGAATTGGACAGAGGGAGAATTAACTTGCAATGCAGTTACAACTGAGGCCTCAGACAATACTACAGAGAGCTGTGGAGCTGGGATAGCCCTTCAGAATTGCAGTAAATTGAGGAGAACGGGCTGTATGTTTTATTCCGACATCAGATACTCATTGACTACTGCCTGATTCCTGGGCAGGGGTGGGAAGTGAGTGTGTAACCCTGAGTGAAGCAGT